>NC_135702.1:17522057-17572057 GCF_964276395.1 Gasterosteus aculeatus
GTCATGTGACTCCCTTCTTCTCTCTATCAGGTCTGTCAACTAGTCGTCGTGTCACAGAACCCAACGGGTTGTTGGTCTCCTGGTTGATGTGCACCACTGTGGTTGAGGTTGCTTAACTTCAGCAGGGTGCCAGTCCTTCATTTGGGTTTTATTGTGATTGATTACCGAGCAGGGTATTTATTTGGCACCTTCGTCGTCCCTCATCAGACGCTGCTATGAGCGGTCCCTGACCCGTCGTATCAATGATGTTAAATCACATGGGTCATGGAGGGAGAATGATCTACCCTCCAGTAGTCGACTAGAGACCCTGTACACTAATATTAAAGTAGTATTGAGTGTCACTCACATCATCATTTCAGTGGTTAAAATGTGGATTTGAAGTGAGTGTCTCTGAAACTGGTTTGAATCATTTTGTTCAACTAATTGGAAAATACTGTGTTTCCCTACATTATTAGATGATGCCTGATGGTTTCATTATTCCATAATGATAACCGTAGAGTTTTCCTGTACACGCTGGACTCACCTCATCATGAATGAACAAACAGAAGAATTCAAATATTTCCCTCTCCATGATCAACTCTGCTGTTTGGGCTCTTCTCAATGTACCTTCATTTCTTCATCTTACAGATATGGAGGAGAGAAGCAGCGCAGGCTCATGGCCGAGTGGCAGCCGCTCTTCCAAGGTAACCCCGACTAACTAAACTAACTAGTTACTTTAGTTACTGTTAAATGTAACAGCATTTAAAACATGTACGATTATTGTCATTATTATATCAAACTGCCAAAAGCTGCTGGTACTATCACCACCATAATGAATCCCCTACTTACTGGCCTCGATGGATGAGGAGATACGATTACATCTGGATCTGTATCTCATACATCTGGTTTGTCAATCGAGTCAGCTGTCAAATCTCTTATACATCTTTGCTGTATTTACAATTGGCTTTTTAAAATGAACCAGTGCTTCTATGACTCGTGAAGTGGTCATGGCTGAATGGGCTACACGTTCTACATTTTGTACATGTGAGGAAGGTGGAGTCAGTGCCGTCAGCCTAAACATGGTTATTTAAGCCTTTGATTTAATAAACTTGTGTTTTTGCTGTTTGTTCTTATAACTATATATGCATTATGTGTGTTAGAATGTAACCGTTACGCTTAATCAAATACAAAGAAATGTCAGAATAAGCTGCTTTTACCGTCCGGTCATTGCAGACAAGAGGAAAACCCACGTTGTGCACTTCGGAAAGCACAACTCTGCTGGGCCTTTGCACGTGAATGTGTTATTCCAGTAATCTACGTATCAAACATGGACCATTAACATCGGGATATGACTGGATATTTACCAGATATTTACCGGATCTGAGACGTGAATGAAACCCTCTCTACCTCCGTCCCGTCGTCCCAGTAGTAGCAGCAGCTTCTGAAGGGCCGCTGACTGCTACACGGTCTGTGGCCCCTTGGGCCCCCGTTGGCTGGTCACCAGGGCGCCGCGGGGGCCGCATGCTGCTCAGGCCCGCTCTGTGTTTGGCATTACAGATGTGTTGTCTGCGACCCGTTCCGTTATATCTGGGGCCGAAGGAGCCACTTTGGATCAGGAAATATAACTGTGGCCTGTGTTTTTTTTCAGAATTATGCAGACGGGTCGCAGTACATGGCGTCACATGACAGCCTCTCACCTCCGTACGCCGCCTCCAGCCGGCTCACAGGTACGTCATTCATTATTTTACAATATCTGGTTTGAGTGTGTGCGTGCGTGTGTGTGTGTGTGCGTGTGTGCGTGCGTGTGTGTGTGTGTGTGTGCGTGCGTATGTGCGTGTGTGCGTGCGTGTGTGTGTGTGTGTGTGTGTGTGTGTGTGCGTGCGTATGTGCGTGTGTGCGTGCGTGTGTGTGTGTGTGTGTGTGCGTGTGTGTGTGCGTGTGTATGCGCTCTGAGAATTAGTGAACCACTATGGTACACTGGAGGAGACGGTCATCTGGCGTGCAGTTTCTCTCCCTCACCCTCGGCCCGCTGTGTGGAAAACGCCAGGCATGTGCTCATTTACCCATGATGCTCTCTGCCTCTGGCTCTCTCCGATGTGGTGCCAGTTGTGAGCAAATGGCCACTGACACAGATTATCTGCCCGTCTCTCTCACACACACACACACACACACACACACACACACACTCCGAGCTTAATTACCTTTGAATGGCTGCATCACATATAGAAGATGTCAGCTGAGCTCTCTGACTACCTGCTCGCTTCCTCTTGGGTTCTGATCACCGTCTCCCTTGTGAGTCATCAGACGTTAGGCCTTTTATTCTTAAGCCAAATAGAGTCAACGCATGTGAGCATTGTGTGTGTGAGCATTGTGTGTGTGAGCATTGTGTGTGTGAGCATTGTGTGTGTGAGCATTGTGTGTGTGAGCATTGTGTGTGTGAGCATTGTGTGTGTGAGCATTGTGTGTGTGAGCATTGTGTGTGTGAGCATTGTGTGTGTGAGCATTGTGTGTGTGAGCATTGTGTTGGGTCGACCAACACCCATCGCAAACAAAAGTTTCACAACTCTCGCCGTGAATGTTTGAGTTTCTTTCATGTTATTTGCAGTTGACGCAGTTGTTGCCAATTGTAAATCTTAAATCTCAGTCAAACAAACATGTTTCAAGAAAACAAACCAAATGCTGTGACTGTGTTGCATGTGGATAAAGTCAATGTGAACAGTGGTGCCGTCATGTTTGCATTACAAAATGTCTATTCACATGATAGTATATACGGTCGCGTGCTCATACAGTGTGCGAGTTCAGCACTCTTATGTCTGGTGAACGAACCCGTCTGAGCCCGTTTGTGTCTGGGCTGATCAGGACCTCCCATAATGCCTCCTGCTCCGCTGGGTGTGGAGGTCCTGGGGATGTACTGGCCCGTCTCTCTACCCGGCCTTGTGATGGGGTCGGTGTGGTGAGGTCAGGTCTTTTCTACCCAGAGGAACCAGAATCTGCCGCCTCTCTCCACCGCGGCCCGCTTGATGGTGGCGTATCCTTCTCTCTGTTCCTTCCTCTAGTACATGATCCTCCTTCCTAGTTTTTCTGACGCTGGGGAGGAGGTTGTGGTCCTGTGAGCAAGATGCCAGGCCTCTCACCCCCCCTATGTAGTACGCCTGTGGGTAGACGTGTGCTGCCTTTCTGGTTTCAGTCTTTCCACTGGAATCACAAACCTGGAGGGAGTTTTTTTCCCATCCATCAACAATTTTTCCGCGCACCGGATTATAAAGCGCACCTTCAATGAACGACCTATTTTAGAACATTTTTCATATATCGGGCGCACCGGATTATAAGGCGCATAAGATACTGCAGTCAAGCGTTTGACGGCGGGTGGATGGGGGGGGATGTGGGGAGGTGGAGACGTTGCTTTCAGGGTCCGATCGATGCTGCGAGGTTCATAGCACAATACCGCCATTATTTAGGGTGACCAGACGTCCTCTTTTCCCCGGACACGTCCTCTTTTTGGGACCTAAAAAATGCGTCCGGCAGGGATTCCAAAAACATCCGGGATTTTTCTTTGTCCTGATATTTGTGTTTCTCTGGGTCTTTCACAAACTAGTTATTACGCCCTTACAAGTTTTGGAAATGGTGTCTCCCTTACGTTCCACCTTCTTCATTGGACAACTGATCTCAATGTTGCCAGATACACGATAATTATCCATCCGCCTCGGCCGTGATGCTTCGGAAGCTGAGTGCATGACATGCAGAGCAGGCGCTTACGTGTCAGTGGCAAATAAAGGTGGCAGCGATTTGGAAGCTCTGCAAAACACAAAAGTGCAGCAAGAGGAGAGCGCTCATCGAGTAAAGTGACCGACTTTTCGTGAGTAAAACAGACACTTGTGTTACGGCTGCAGAGGTACCCTTGCTTTTCATACAATAAAGCATCACAGCAGCTACACATCAATGGACTGCACATCTGGTTTGCTAAGAAAGATTTTCCCAGATTCGGTGACAACTCAAAAAATCCGCGACAAAGTCCACAAACTCAAATCTGGTCACCCTCCATTATTAAAAGGAAGAATGTTTACGAGAGAACGGATCAGATTGAAGAGCTTTTGTGGGAAGAAATGCGTAAATATGAGCGCTTGTACAAGCCGTCATTGGCGTGACTCTCTAGGTCGTCTTCAACAGAACACGTGACTCCACCTGTTGTTCTGGAGGTGAATCGCTCTGCAACACACGCAGGACTTTACAACCAGGAAGTGAAACCAGTGCGTCGACGCGTAAAGACGCAGAAACACGCGCCGGCCTTTAGAATAACTTATTTTAAAGAAAAGGGCGCCGTCTCTCGCTCTTTAATCTCATGAAGTGCTCGACAGCTTTGTTTCTCCGACGCGCCCTGAAAGCAGCTCCGTATCTCACTCAGCTTCTCGCCGTCGTAGACGAGCTTTGTCGTGTTTGGCAGAGCGCCTTGAGCGCCGTGTACAACCAGTATGGATCAACCCATTAACCAGTTGATCCATATATATATATAAGGCTCCGGATTATAAGGCATTGTCGTTTTTTGAGAATATTAAAGTGTGTGTTTGAATTACGCCATCAGGTGTTGGATTTGTGAAGTCAATGCTGATTAGTAAAACCTTCCACATCCAAGTGGGAAAACTATATCTGGCTTGTTTCTTTCACAAAATGTCATTGGCACTAAGGGTCTAGACTGAAACGCAAGTCTTTCTGTCAAGGCTCGTTTCTGCTTTGTTACTCCAAAAACTCAGGCTTCAGAAGATATTTTAAACGTGTTAAGCTCAATTGTATCTGTGCAAGTGAGAGTTGTCTTTGAAAGCATCTGTTTTTTATCTAAATCTACTCAAACAAAACTTTAGCATTGAGCTCATCAGTGTCAGTTAGTGGTTAACGTACATTGCGCGTAGCGCTGTCACCATATCAAATTTTTGTTGTGCGATTATTGCACCAACATGTATTGTAATTTGCAATATTATTGCAATTTTCAGACCATTTACTGTCCCTGATAACAAAATGACAATATAATAGCATAGTAATAAAAGTATGCTACTACAAAGAACAAAGAACCTTTTATCTGTCAATAGAATCGGAACGTGAAAAAATATATCCTATATAAATAAAACCCCAAAAAATAATAAGTGCAAGGGACACGGAGCAGGTGAAGCAATGGATTCTAGAAAATGTGTCCAGCGGAAAGACGCACCGCGGCAGCCGGGGGCTTTAACGCGGGGCTTCGACCACCGGCAGGCCGACGCGCTTTTTCCACATTTTGTTATGTTACAGCCTTATTCCAAAATGGATTAAATTCATTATTTTCCTCAACATTCTACACACAACAACCCATAATGACAAAGTGAAAACATAACATGTACATAAGTATTCACAGCCTTTGCTCAATACTTTGTTGAAGCACCTTTGGCAGCAATTACAGCCTCAAGTCTTCTTGGGTATGATTCCACAAGCGTGGCACACCTATTTCTGGGCTGGTTCTCCCGTTGTTCTTTGCAGAACCTCTCAAGTTCCATCAGGTTGGATGGGGAGCGTCGATGCACAGCCATTTTCAGATCTCTCCAGACATGTTCAATGGGGTTCAAGTCAGGGCTCTGGCTGGGCCACTCAAGGACATTCACAGAGTTGTCCCGAAGCCACTCCTTTGTTATCTTGACTGTGTGCTTCGGGTCGTTGTCCTGTTGGAAGGTGAACCGTCGCCCCAGTCTGAGGTCCAGAGCGCTTTGGAGCATGTTTTCATCCAGGATGTCTCTGTACATTGCTGCATTCATCTTTCCCTCAATCCTGACGAGTCTCCCAGTTCCTCCCGCTGAAAAACATCCCCACAGCATGATGCTGCCACCATGCTTCACTGTAGGGACGGTATTGGCCAGGTGATGAGCAGCGCCTGGTTTCCTGCAGACATGGTGCTTGGCATTCAGGCCAAAGAGTTCAATCTTTGTTTCATCAGACCAGATAATGTTGTTTCTCATGGTCTGAGAGTCCTCCAGGCGGGCTGTCATGTGCTTTTTACTGAGGAGTGGCTTCCGTCTGGCCTCTCTACCAAACAGGCCTGATTTGTGGAGTGCTGCAGAGCTGGTTGTCCTTCTGGAAGGTTCTCCTCTCTTCGTAGAACAACGCTGGAGCTCTGTCAGAGTGACCATCGGGTTCCTGGTCACCTCCCTGACTAAGGCCCTTCTCCCCCCATCGCTCAGTCTGGCTGGGCGGCCAACTCTAGGAAGAGTCCTGGTGGTTCTGAACTTCTTCCATTTCCGGACGATGGAGGCCACTGTGCTCATTGGGACTTTCAATGAATATCGCAGCACCAAAAATGATTGCGCGCCAGTTCAGAGAGTGTGCGATATGTCATTTTATCACATATTGCGACAGACCTAATTGCGCCTAATAAGAAGATGTATGCATATGAATAAACTAAAGCCAACGAAAAGGGAAGGCTGACTGGGGAACGGTGTGGACATTCGCTGGGATGATCCAGTGTGTGTGCGATGTGTTGTGACAGTGTTGTGATCCCGGTGCGTAGCTGTGAAGGCAGAGAGGGGAGAGGCCACGCACATTTGGAAATGGAAATATTGTATTCTTCATCTGGCGCGCGGGAGCCGCAATTTACTTTGATAATGATAACACTAAGAGACAGAGACAGCCAGGAATATGGAAGCACACACACGTCTTCCCCGCTCGACTGTGCTGATCTGCGTGAATCCAATTGTCTTCCGTGTTGTTGGCTTTTCCCTCTCTTATGCACGTCGCAATGAAAAATGAAGCAGTTCAGTAGAAGCACAAAGCCCTCATTGATATCTCTGATTGTGTATTCTATACTTGCAGCGGAAAGTGTTACACAAATGTTGACCGACCAAAGGATTTTATCTTTTTTCCCGGTGTTAACAGTCTTAAGCCGTTGTGCTAAAGAAGATAATGAAAAAAAGTGTTTCCCAATATAAATATTGAGAAAAGATGCAGTTGCTCGTTGCTAAGGCTGCCAGGTTCTTTTTATGCCTAATGCTCATGTTGGGAACGATGTAGGGGCATTATTTTGCTTAATAGCAAGTTTGAATTTAAATCATTGACTTCAATAGAATTATTAGTAACCAGATAATTCACAAAATAAATGAATAAAGGGGGAACCGCCGTAGAAAGGTACTAATAACCAAAGGATAAATCAAGTCCCATAATTGATATTTACTCAATAACAGACACATACTGTAGCTGCCATCTCTCACGCACTCACCCGCACATCCAAGCAGCACATCTGTAATCCTATTGTCGTTTTGCTGAACATAGCATGATTTCCGCACCTGAATGTAAGCAGCACCACCTGAATTTAGAAGGGATAAAGATGTGTACACATATAAGCCGCACCAGTCTATAAGACACAAGTGTCCACGCGGCAGAAAAGAGTCGTCCGTGCCGGAGAGGCCTGGAGACCACGATGATCCACCTCTAAAATCTTTCAGTCGGATCTGCCCGGTGGAAACACTGTTCACCTGGTCTTCAAGAGCGTTTTCAAGTTCGGGACATCTGCTTTTGTTTCCTCTGGAAGCGTTTGTCCTCTTTTACATGTCGTCTCCAACGTCTCACCATTGATTCATTAAAGGCAAGTTTACGTGCAGCGGCTCTGTTTCCTTCTCCGACAGGCAGATTGGTTTCCTGTAACTTAAATGCTGCATCATACGCATTCCTACGTGTTTAAATATGATGCGCAGAATGGCTGTTCGACCCGGCTAACCTTTTTTTAAGGTTTTAAGTGTATTTGGGTAGCAAATATGTCACCTATTCCCCAGGGAATTGTGGGCTCATTAACCATCTTTGTTTCATAGCACAAGCTTTTTGCCTCAGGTTGTAACATCACAACAGGCACCATAACGCAACTACAAGGCTAATGTATCAGCATCTTTATACACTAGTAGAGTTGGTTCCTCGTCAGGTTGTTTAACGAGTTACTGACCAGAATGTCTGTTGGAGTGAAAAGTTGAAGCAAAGTTTTGGTAGCGCGCCGTGAAAGCATGACGGACGTGTCACCTGACGAAACTCTGCCGTGATTCTCACCTGAAATAAACTCAAACTAAAAGCAAAAAGAAACTGCAGAGTTTAATGGAGCCTACAGGAACATGTGAACGCACCCCCCGCTCCCTCTCTAAGCGTCGGTCTTTCTTAACCCCCCATCAGATTAGAGTGATGTTATGCTCTAGATAATCAGCGCAGGGATTAGTGTCATCTCAGCGACCCCACCAGATTAATCTGCCGACACACACACACAGAAAAGCAATCAGAAGATGTGTGTGTGTGTGTGTGTAAATGTGAGCCTGCACTTACATGTATCTTTATGTAAGTGTGCATACAGTTTGCTGTGTGGATCCTTTTGTGCGTTATGTCGGTTTGGTGCGTGTCTGTGGTTGAGTGTGTTTTTATACATTTTGGTTCCGTCTGTCACCAATTTGTGAGTGTGTGTGTTGTTTCAATTAATGTTGCTGTGTTTGTATGTATGTATGTATGAGGTTATGTCTGTCTGGGTGTGTGTGTGTATGTGTTCATGTGTGTTTTTGTGTAATTGCACTCTTTCACTTCTGTGTGTTACAGATTGGGCTTGAATGTTGCGCTGTTGAGTGATTCTGGCTTTCATGTGGTCACACAGTGTGTGTTAGTGTTCATATCTACCTGTGTGTAGTGGCTTTGCAGAACAGGTGCACCACCATAACCCCCCCCCCCCCCCCCTCCTCACCCCCCTACTTTGTAACTGTCACCTACATAGTAAATGAGAGGCTCAGTGGTTCAGCCGGTAAGCACATTCTGTTCTGTTATAAATAAACGATCTGACATGGCTCATGCACAGCGGCTACATGCTACTAGCGTCTCCTGCTTTCTTCCCTCCAATTCAAAAACCAGATTTGTCCGAGAAGACGTAACAGAACACAGAGCGATGTTACCACAGTTGCACGGCGGAGTGACTCCTCACAGTGACTCCGGCCTCAGTCTTTGACTGGTTGTCAGCAAGTCATTTTCAGGACCATTTTCTCTGTGCATGCGTTTAGCCTAGTGTTGGCTGAGCTCAATCAAAGATGAACCATATAGGGTATGATAGGACGTTTAGCACAGTGGTGTTGTAGGCTCAATGTGAACATCAATATGCAACTGTAAGAGTTAGCATTCAGAAATAGTCTTATAGCACTAAACACCTTGAAGCTAAAGTACATTTGTTGTGCAGGTACCTACTCAGAAACTGAAACCTAGGACAGATTGAAATTCTGACCAGACAATGGTGCTAGATGAAATTCTCATACCACCAAAGATATTAGAAAATCATCCTTTTGGGATTTGAACGTCATGGGGCTTGTGTAAAAGTGAGGGGGTCACCTGGGTGAACGTCCTGTGTTTGTCTGACTCTTCGATCCATTGACACCTCCTCCAATATTCAATCTTTGTAACGTATTTTCTACTTCAGCGGACTTCCTTTGAAGCAGGCCTGCACATCACGGCTCACTATTATGGTCACTATTATACTCCTTGTAGCTATAGGTACATGCACCGAATGAGGACAAGAGATCCAACTTACCCACTTCAAACTGCTTTGAACTGTTGCTTTTGATGGACATTAGGCTACATATAACAAGATATATATAACGATTTATAGTTTCAATAAATAACTATATAGATAACAATACAGTATCAGCCGCTGAAAATGTCAAAGGTCATTATTGTTAACTGTGTTAATACATTGGTATGTATTAAAAAACGTATTAAACAGAAACTTTAGCTGGTAGGAACATGATGAACTTGGCTCCCTCCTCCTCCTCCTCCTCGTTGTTTGTGTAGAAATGCAGTGAGTCAGCCGTCTGTCTCACCTCAGCGTGACCTTATTAATGAGTGTTGAGCCACAGGCTGGACCCCCTCTGAGCAGGTCACATCTGGACACCTTCGATGGAACTACATATCTCTCTCTTTCTCTTTCTCCACCTTTTCTTCAATGTCTTTTGTTCAACCTTTGTTTCCCTTTTTTCCATCTTTGTATCAGATTTTGTCTTTCCTCATCTTTACATCTCTGGTTTTCCTCTTTGACAACACTTCTTGTTGTCACTTTCTCCTTTTTGCATCTTTTGTCTTCTTTGTTTCCTTCCCTCTTCCTTTTTTTCATCCTCTTCTTTTCTCACCCCTTCTTCCCACCAGGGAAAAAAGGCCCTCCTGTCTACCTCTTCTAACCCAGAAGCCCCTCACCTCAGCTGAGTGTGGTACCAAGGTCATCCCCCTGTCTCTCTCTGCTGGGTCTGGGTCTTTGTGCTCCGAATGTTTAAACATAAATTTGCCAACAAGAGTAAATGAAAGAAGAGGTGAGGAGAGGAAATGCACTGATACAAATGATGATTCTCTGAAAACATGTATGTCTTGACGTTGTAACTAACGTTTAATTTTCAATGAATCAATTAATTGCTAGTCCATTGCGGATTCCATTTGCCACAAATGATGTGTTCAAGGACCCCAAGGAGATGAAAATCAGCTATTGGCTTTGATAAACAGTGTAGTTTTGGCAAAAAAATGCTTTTCCATCCGGCTGTTGGATTTTGGGGTTCTGAGGATTCAGCCAACAAACTGTTTGGATTACATTTTATATTTTTGGATGTGAATTTAAATCCCTTGAGCAAAGCTGCACTGTAAAAGGAAATCTGTTGAAAATACGGTGAAAATCAACGTATTAGACATTACGGAATGTTTTTTTTAAACTTGAAATGTCACAGTTCAGTATTCAGTGTTATTTGTTTACAGTAATTTGCTTTAAAAACAACATACAGTAAAATACTGGCAGCTGTGGTTGCCAGAAGTTTTCCATAAAATCGACAACCTCAACTTATAAGACATGTTTGTCGGCAATTTCACAGTTCAAAACTGTTATTTGTTTACGGCAAATTACTAAAAAAAAAAAAAAATTCTAAAGTTGTTGCTGGTAATTTGCGTTAAAAACAGCGTATAAATACAGTAAAATACCGTACTGAGAAATGACAGTGACAAGGTATAAGACGTTACGGTATGGTGTTGTGGCCACTGTAAATTTCACAGTTGAAAAAGGTTTTTCATTTACCTCAAATGAAAAGGTGTATTGTAAAGCTGCATAAATGACATCGAAATATGATACAATTTCTTACAGCTGTCACTCTAATTACAATCCTTGTCAGAGATAGACACAGTACTGTAAGATTTACACTTTTTTTATTACAAAGTAAGTTTCAGTAGCTGGGATTGCCAGAATTCCATTGCAAAAAATACAGTATACAATTGTTTGGAATGGTTTTTAACTTCTGCCTTTAGTCAATCTCAAAGGACATATAGAATAAAGTCAATTACAAATCAAGATACAGTCATCCTGAAGAAACAGCATGTGTCCATAAAGGATCATCCACGAGTAAACATGATTAGTCCTTTGCCCTGAGTTGATCAAGAGTAATAAATCCAGACTTGACTGAAGAGGTCACACAACCCGGTGTAGAGTAGATAATGTTCAGGATCAAAAGCGGGTAGTTTCACTAGTTCTGCTTGAGGACTCATTTGTTGACCAATCAGTGTTGTGGACTGCAATATAGAATTATTTTCTACATTGAATATATACCACTGTTTACCTGTAATTAGCCTTGACAAAGGTGACGTTTGAGTCACTGCGTCCAGTCAGGTGGGATAAAGTCTCTAACAGATTGGACTTTGTGATGAGGAAACTGGAACTTTGGGCAGGTTTTATCCTAATTTCAGTTTGAGGATTCTAAATCAATAAAACTATTTTTGAGTTTGCTACTCAGAGGTTGCTAATCACTTTCTACTTTGTTTGATAATTAAAGAAAATCAACAGATGAATTATCTTTTTTGTTTTTATAAGAAAAAAAATGACTTTCAATGCAATAACCAATGCAGCTTGCATTGCAACACAATATGGAAGTAGCCTATGTAAAAGAATATTAAACAGATTATTTTTTCTTTTAAATTATTGATAAGAATACTTCAAACACTTGGATAATAACAGCATATCCCTGAGACAGAAAAAAGGTTATGCTACTTTATGGCGCTTTCAACACATTTCAACATTACATACAAAGGAAATAACATAACAGTGCTAACTTAAATCATGGCAGTGTACCATGAAAGTGCAACATAGTAAAGGAGCTTAATTTCCAGTTAATAACTTTTATTTTATTTTATTTTTACTAATATTATTTATATTTCAAAGTTATTGTGTAAGAACAGGAGCTGGTCGACATGCGCTGGGAGTTTCTCGTCAGCGTCCACCAGATAAATGATGCTTACACGGACGTTACGGGACAGGGGGGAAGCACTCGGGAGCTACCTCCGCCATTCTTTCACATGGACACACTGTTGAAAGTCTCGCCCTCCTCTGACTCTGATTGGCCATGAACCTGAAATAAACCAATCAAACCAACGATGGCAGCGAATATTACCCAATACGGGGCCAAATAGGATGCTGCATTGGCGACAGCTCGGAAAATACGGGACAGACGCCGTCCCGTGACGCGTTATTTTATTCTCCAATACGGGACGATTCCGTATTTTAAGGGACTGGTGGCAACTCTAGTTACGGACGAGGTACAAATCAAACCTGAGGGTCAATGCTTGTGGCAGACATAATTCATTAAGCAAGTCCTTGGATTCTCTCACAAGAGCCTGAGCTTGTGACTGGATTTTTTTCAAGGACCCGTGATTTGAGAGAGAAAAAAAGAAAAGCCAGTTCACACAGCTCAGTTACTGTTAGCTTATGACGGCTAGCTGAGCCGCTCAGCGTGTGTTGGGGGGAGGGTGCGTGTCTATGTGAGTGGTGGTGGTGGTGGGAGGTGCTAGCGGTTGCAAGCGGGCTCAGCTGAGTGTGTTATTTTCCGCTGTGTTGCACCGTAACTTCCAGACAAAAATAAGCCAGACATTTTTTTAATTCCCATTAGGAACTTTTCTGAATCGTACATTTGCATGTAATCAATACACAACTAAATCAAATCAATTCCGTACAATATCCAGTGTATTGCTGTTTTTAGTAAAAGGTTCTTTACAATTAACAGTCTTTACAAAGCATGACGGTAAACAATACTGTGCTGGCTGTTAAGTGTATGGTATGTTTTATCGCCATTGGCACCACAATGGTCCATATATTTAACACTAACTATTTTTATACATTACATATATGGAGAGAGAGAGAGAGAGAGAAATTTATTTTAATTCTTCTAATGATTTCCATATTGCGGTATATTTCTCTTGTGAGTACAATTTCCAGTACAATTAACGGTGATAAAATGAAAGAATTTTCTGTGCTGACGAATATATTTACGGTATTTCACTGTTGAATAGACTAAATTCAACCAATTCGAATTAAACAGTCTATTACTGTAGGGATTTGACCGTTTTTCAACGTAAACTTTACGGAGTTTTTTTTACAGTGTAGTTATTATGTATGGAGCCACTTGTTATTACAGGTGAGGTCAGTGAGGTCAGAGTTCAACATAAGAGCCAGTCCCATTACCTCAGTGAAGACGTCAGGGCACAGAATAAAGCTCTGAAAAGCTAGTTAGTGGACCATTGAGTAAGGGGCCAAGAACTTACGCTCTCAAAATTGAATACATTCAAAATTCATCAGCAACATACGTTTGGATAGCCATGTAATGATAATAAAAAAATATATCTTACATATTTTTTAAACAAGTTTTAATTATCCAATTTACATGCAGCAAAACAAAAAGTAATACATAAATACTAAATAAAAACAGGTCAATAGGCAAAATCAAATAAAATGAATGATGAAATAAAAGATTCAATTACCTTCTTGTATCATCCATCACACCCCGTTATTCCCTCACATATTCTTTTTATATTGTCCCAGGTGATTGAAACTGAACTGCCACTGTCTCATTCTCAGAGTATTCTGAATGGATGTCATGCATTGATTAGTGCGGCATTTACTTCAGTGCATTAACAGGGACGCACAATGGAGGCCACTGCACAGCATTTAGTATATTATTGTTTTGAAGGGGCTGTGTATCGTACGTAAATTGTCTGTGTAATTAGATCTGACATCGTAATAATAGGTCTCGTCAAGGCGAGAGGGGCCGAGGGTGGAGATGTTAAACGCTCACTCTGAAAGCTGCGGTTCGTCATGCAGCACTTCGGGGTTCCTGATCGGGGAGGGGGGAGATGTACTTTGTGACGAATGCTTTTAGCTTTATGTCATAGCTAATTATCGTTTCATGAAAGGAATAAATGGTGAAGCTAAGGAACAGCTATACCCTAGGTCTTTATTTCAATGACAGTTAGTTTATTGGTTTATTTGATAAGGGACAGTGCACATTAATAACAGCATTGCTCTAAATGTGCCAAAGTTAGCCTAAGTGGCAGAAGTTACAAAATTACCTAAAAACAGAAGATAAGATTACATTTTATTATTATTATTACTACTATTGACGCTATAGAATGCTTGCAGAAACAATGAAAAAAGTGTCAATAAAACTGGTATTCCTTGTCAAGTCGGACCAAGACATGCAACACAGAGGCTCTAAAGTCAACACATGCAAAGCATAAAATGAGGGATGACTATGTTAAAACAGAAATATGGCCTAAAAATAACAGCATGCTTCTGGTGTTAGAGAAAGAAGAAGAAAAGAGGACAGCCATGTCAGAGGCACAGAACATGAAGGCATGCAGAGAATGCGGATTAGAATTTTTGAAACAAAAGATGAATGATTGTTGTTGAATGATTGACCATCTGGAAGACGGCCCACTTTATCGTGGGGCGACGGTGGGTGAGTGGGGAGCAGGTCGTCCTCCAATCAGAGGGTTGTCGGTTCGATCCCAGGCCCGGCTAACCCGCATGTCAATGTGTCCTTGGGCAAGACACTTAACCCAACATGGCTCCTGTAGCTGCAGTACACTACAGTGTGTGGATGTTAGTGACTGGTGGCAGGTGTATCTGTGTAGCTCATGTCGTCAGTGTCTCAATGGGTGTGAATGATCTGTACGTTTCTTCAAATGTGGATTTTTTTCCAATCAGGCAGAAAAAATGACTTAATACATGTAGTTGTTGAATGTAATATGACAAGTAGTAGTAGTAAAGAAAATCCAATGAACAAGTGAAACCAAAGGTACATTTTGAGATTGCGGTTGTAACACACTCTTATTCAGCAACGTGATCTCCAAAACCTGTTCGTAAAAATGTATACGAAAATCTTGAACATACAAATTGGTAACAATACATAGGAACTGGCGGTGGTTAACCACGCCCCCTGAGTGAACAACATGGCGGACCATGTCGGATTCTTGAGTGAACGTCTCTCCGCCATGTTGGATGTTTTGAGGGTTAGGGTTAGTATTCTATTCTTACAATTTACCATTGATTTCTCGTTAAAAATGCAATCATAACACGTTTATTTCACATGGTTAGACTTCAGGAAGTGTGTTTACGGGGTGCAGGTCCCCGTTCACTTTCAATAGGGTGACGTCATCAGTTGCAGTCCGTATTTATTTCGTATGTATTGTTACAAATTTGTATGTTCAAGATTTTCGTATACATTTTTACGAACAGGTTTTGGAGATCAGGCTGCATTTAGCTTGTGGCATGAGCGCTGTTTGGGAACCGAGGTTCTACATCATGGGAAGCAGATGTTGACTTCACTACTTATTAAGATATTTTAAATATGGAATGTTCAATGCCTTATCGCGCTGATGTGTCCGAGCCAGACTATATTTTCTAAATATTTATCCGAACCCGGCCCGACCTGTCAGGTCCCGACGGGCTCGGGTTGGGTCTCCACCCTCTATTGTGCGTTACATTGTTACATTGTAACGTTACACGTTAACATTGTTACTCTTGTTAAAAGAACATAGGTATGGAAAGTGTGCTCAGGGCTGTTGTTATTTATTCATGCTGCACTGCTATGGTTGTACATTGTTTTGTATTCTTCTTACGTAACACATACACAGTTGTTATCCCAGCTGAGGGTAACCCTAACCCTAACCCTAACCCTCACCAGCTACTCTGTTAAGTTACATTATTATTTCAACACAAACTCTTATTGTTTTCTAACTTTTAACCAAGTGAACTTGCTTTGGCATCAGAAACGTCTGCATTCAACGTATCCAGGGTTTGCAGAAAAAAATACTACCACATTTTTCCAGCAACTTGTGCCTTTAAGGGGGATATGAGTTTACCAGTGTGTCCCTAGTGGGTTCCTCATGCCTTTGTGTCAAGGACTCATCTTCATGTGGGAAACAATTCTAATTGTCTACAGCCACGCCTGATAGGCTGTATCAAATGTCATAGCTATCCATCAAATATAGAGATATTTCAGTCCAAAGTGTTTGACCAACAGACAGGCCGACATCGCCATCTCTATAGCCATTGTCTATGTACGTGTCTGACTGACCAGCTGTCTGTCTGCTCGATCTTCTGTCATCCATCCAGATGAGGCCTCTGGAGACAAAGCCCGGGTCAGTCATGTTACATAGAGTGTGTGTGCGTTTGTGTGTGTGTGTCCCTTATCTTTCTTTCACTGTATGTCTCTGCTGCTATGTGTGTGTGTGTGTGTGTGTTTGTGCGTGTGAGAGAGAGTGTGACAGACGGTGAAATGGTGCGTAGTAGCACCTGGGCCCTTCAGTGTTGATTGATCGGCTTGGTCATGTGGAAGAGTCCCATCTGGCCAGCCACGCTACGGTGTGTGTTTGTGTGTGTTTGTGTGGCAGGGAGAAAGTGCGTGTTTGTGTGTGAGAGAGAGAGATAGAGATGTGCAGCATGAAACAGTATGTTTATTGTGAGAGTGTGAGAGGGGGGAGAGAGCTCTTCAGTTAGAACTGTGGCTCCCAGAGGCCAAAGATGAACTGTATTTCATCATTTGAGAGCGAGAGAGGGAGATACACACAAGCACACACACAAGGGCTACATTTACATCACAAGATGTAGAGGCTTCTGTTCTAACTTGGTTTTCATAAATAGTGTGTTTGTTTAGGACAGTTTTTAAGGGTTTGGGGGAATATCCCCATGTTTCACCAAACCTACAAGCAAGGTCCGTCTACCCGTTGGAGGAAATTGACTGCACTGCACAGAGCTCCGACATCCATCCCATCCAACGCCTTTTGCAGGCAACTGTGTCTTCTGCTGCCCACAAGTTGTCTAGAGTTTAAGGCCTTTAAACCCCATCGGCTTGATGAACAAGCAACGCAGAAATGGGAAAAAACCCTGTGTAAGCATTATAAGTACTTTATTTTGAAAGGTAAGAATGGACAGACAGGGTTTTCACTGCCTTTGTCCAATATTTAAAGGATTAATAAAGTTTGCCCTCTTGGTTCGGACTACATAACATCAATGTTGTAGTTTCGTAAATGAAGGTGCTACTCCACTTGTGCTGCACAACATGGTTGGTTATGGCCTTAATTTGTGGTTTGAAAGGTCAGAAACCTCGACCTTGATCACAACTATTTACGACAAACTGTTCATTTTACATGTGCCGATGTGCAAATGAATAGTGTGAAGAAGAGAAAAATATTTGTTCTGTCATGTGCCCTTCATCTTTGTCCAGCAGCCCCAAAGTCACCAGTCCCACCACTACTGGGGAGCTTTTCCCCACTAAGTCACATGAATTCAGACGTGACTGTCCGACTGCTGTCACATCGTCACAAATCACATTTCTATCAGAGTTAAAGTTGCATGAATTAGTTGACTTAGAAATTAGTAGACTTATAACAAGTCACTTTTTTGGAAGACAAGACAAAAAGACAGTTTGGGAAAGAGAAAGAAATAAATAAATCTAAAAGACAAAAAACAGATGCAGAGGGAATATAAAAGAGAGCGAGCGAGATGGAGGGAAAGACTGTGTTTTTCTGAAACGAAGCCAACTGATAATTAATGCCTCTGACATCATGGTGCTCTAATTAAGCCTGGCATTCATTAAGCCAAGTAAGGGGGGGTGTTCGTTAGTGGCTTTTTTTGGAAGGGGGGATTTGTTAAGTCTTCATTGTTTCTCTTCTTAGACAATAGAGAAAGAGAGATGGCAGCAACAACAAAAGGACAGGTGAGGGGAGACATGGTCCAGTGTTACAGGATCCTCTGGTGATGTAATATCTTCAGGCAGCCATGTTCGAGGTCCTCTGCTTCCAGGTTTCAAAGAATCATCTTCATCTCAACAGTACTGATGGATTTTTTACTAGAAACAGATGTTTTCATCAGTGATTCATCTCCCAAACCATAGGTGTCCTTTAGCTTATCAACGGATAATCATATTTATGACAAACAGATCTTCGTTACTGTCTTCAATTTTTACATGAAGCTAGCTTGCTAAAACGTTGTGCGGGTTTATCTTTTGTTTGTCAAGCTTATGTTGTAGTTTTAATAGCGACTTTCAGAATAGATTAAAAAAAGACAGATAACATTGGTTATGAAGTAGCTCGATCACCACGCTAAGCTTGCTAGCTCACCAATACTTTTACAGTTGGACGCTTGTGTTTGAACACAATGTTCAGATAAGATGCTTGTACACACTTAATGAGGATCAGTTTTAGTATAATCTGAGGTAGCTAACTCACTTGGCAAAGCTAGCTAGAGCTATGCAACGAGGAATGGCTGCAAGGAACAACAGAAAGCAAATTGTTTCAGTTAATCAAATCGGGACTAAGCCAGTGGCGGCTGGTGGATTTTTTTATATTAAAAATATGATATATGCAGTAAGTACCATATCGTAATGTCATGTATACGTATTTATTGAGATGCCCCTATGAACCTAGTTCGTCCTTTACGGAGTCTCACATCTCCGTTTTCACAGCACAACACGGCCGTTATACGGCACGGGGCAAAAAAGTCTGTGATCAATAAATAAAGCAACCAGCGACTTCCACACACAAAGACGTGACTCTCCAGGTCGTCTTCAACAAAACACGTGACTCCACCTGTTGTTCTGGAGGTGAATCGCTCTGCAACACACGCAGGACTTTACAACCAGGAAGTGAAACCAGCGCGTAAAGACTCGTAAAGACGCAGAAACATTCGCCCGCCTAAAGAAACATCACACAGGTTGAGACAGGAAAGAAAAGAGAAGTAGAGGGAAATCATTTTAAACATAGTAAGACAGTCTACTACATTGAAATTGGGAGCAATTGAGGAATTTAATGATAATTAATAAAGGGAAGCTCGGCGTAACATTGACGAGAAATGATATAAAAAGTAAAAGTCAATGAATAACGTTGTGAGTGGAAAAGATAGAAAATGAAGTGTAAAATCAAAAGTAAAGTTTAGGATCCTTGTCCATTTTTTTGATCGGAGGATTTTCTGATAGCTAATTAGACATGGAGGGCCAGCCATCGACAGCTGTATTCATCATCATAAAACGTAATAATTAATGACATTCCAACAAAGAGAAATATGCAAATGAGCTTTGCTCATTAGCATTTTCATATTCAGCTCCCATAATGCTTTTGCTGACAAGGTTGTAATTAATGAAAATTCATGTCTCTTAGCCGAGGTCTAGATTGGATCGCATTCATTCTCAATCCCCCAAATGAGGAGTAAAAAAAAAAAAAAACACGACGGAGATCACTGCCAAGTTTTTAGGGAGACGAGAGGGAGGGTTGAGAGACATGAGAGAGAGACGAGAAGGAGATACAGAGCAGGAGAGAGAGAGAGAGATGGAGGAAGGCAGATGGCAAGAGATGAAAGTGAAGCAGACAGAGAGGAAGAGAGAGAGAGAGACAGATAAACCAAGCGTAGTCGAGGAAGAGAGAGATGAGGAACAAATGCGGAGAGCAGTACTGACACAGAGTTCTAGAACAATGTCGCACGCTAGATGAAAAGGGACGGGTACACTCTAAAAAATGTCACCGTAAATTAATAGTATTTAGTATTTACTATTTATTAGTATTTTACAGGCAGCAAGGACGCCAGGGATTTACCGTTATTTTACGGTATAATACCGTAAATGGTTTTTACACTATGTCACCGTAAATGAATTTTACTGTGAATTAACTGCAATTTACTGGCAGTCGACGTTAGTAACTGACTGTTTTATTTACAGTGCCCTACCGTAATTTACGGTATGTTGTCGTATATCGGATTACAGTTTGTTACCATACAATTACTATTTTTGTGTTATAAATACAAGAATGTTACCGTTTACTTATAACCGTAAACTTTTGCATTTAATTCCCCACAAATTAAAGAAAGACAACCAAACTCATTTTGGTCATAGTGGATTCATATATGCACTAATCCTGCTTTTTAATAAGAAAATACTTCTGACTGTCTACAATATGGGACTTTGAAGGCAATTATTTTTTGTTACAATGAGACGGTCTCCGTGAGATTTACAGTTAGACTTTATGGAAGAAGGTACAACAAGATTGTTATCATGGTAAAAGTGTATTTTTTAAACGACATAAATAAACATGACTCATTAAAAGATATCACGTCAATATATAGTTTTAGTATTTTCACCAATACTTTTTTATTAATTATGAGGTAATAATCTCCTTAACTGAGATAAATCAAGCAGATGTGAATTATTCTTTTTTTCAAATGCTTCTGTACCCCCACAAAAAAAGATGGACCTATATTAAATGCATATAATGCAATGTTAAGCATGGAAACGTGCATACTTCAAGTATCTTTAAATACCTGGAGAAGGGCGCTACAAACGTTACAGATATTAAACGACAAACAGCAGTAATACTGTCAGGTTTGAATTCAGGCAACTGACAGGCAGCGAGGGAGAGTGCACATTAATCCACAGGAAGAATGAAACTGCAGATTAGACGGTTTTGTTCAGGTTAAAGCAGGATAATCTCTGCTTTAAGTGCTGTCTGTGTGTCGGCTTCAACCTCCTGATAATGTTTGTTTAAAGTAGAAAATACGTAAAATACATTGCTGAGCTAATGCTGTGTTTCAGTGGTGTTTTTGGAAAACCTTCTCTCGGAGTGATATGGATTCATCATTTTGTGAGCCTGCTTACTGTAAAACACTTACCGATACTATCCAGCGAAACGCTCTCCAAAATGTGCAGTTGGTCCTTTACAGACTGAACGTTTTGTTCTAGTTGTTTGTTCTTGGTTTGAGAAATCACGCCGAATCCAAAACGTTTGAATGTAGTTTTTGCTGTAAAAACATTCAGCTCAGTGTCGAACCTGAAGCCACACAAAGCAGGCGGAGGAGTCGAATGCAGGAATACTGATATTCCTGCGTGTGTGTGCATGCGGTGTGTGTGTGTGTGTGTGTGTGTGCGCATGTGTAGTGTTGGCACAAGATAGCAGTTGCCCCCTGGGCTTCACCAACATGGCACTGCCCCCTCTGCAGCACCATGGCACAGTCTCTGTCTTTGTTGTGGAACTTGCTCTGTTTGTGTGTGTGTGTGGGGGGTGTGTGTGTGTGTGTCAATTTGTGCATGTGTTTGTGTAAGACAAGTACCCTAAAAGAACCAACAGAGTAACAAAAAATGTTGAAACAAACCAGTCGTTTCTCCAGATGAACTCAACATTTGTGTGTGTGTGTGTGTGTGTGTGTGTGTGTGATCTCTTGGGCAGAGCTTGGATGTAGTTTTCTTATTTTCATTTATTCTATTGGCTGATTGGTTGCGTCACTCCTTTGAGATGTTGCGTTTCCACTGAGCGTTACGAGATGGGCGGGGCTAAAGTCTGTCTTCATCTCCTTCTCTTTCTGCTCCCCGTCTTTATGTCATTCCTTCACTGCTTCTCTCGTCCTCGGATCCTCTCCTACTTGCTTCTTTCCTTTACTTACTCCCCTCTCTTCATCCATCCTTTAATCCTCCACTCCTTTTCTCCGTGCCCTTCCCTTTATTTCAATCCCCTGCCCTCTTCTTTTTCTGCTTTTCATTTAGCTTTTCTCTGTTTCTTCCATTTCTTCGTATAGTCTCTTCTTCTGGTTCCCTTTTCCTTATTATTTGTCTTACAACACACATTCCTTGTCTCTTTCTCTCTTTTCTGTCCAATTTTTGTCTTCCTTCACTGTTCTTTTCTTTTGCGTGAGCATTTGAAATGACAGGCATGTGCCTTACATGTCACGTGACTGTGTGACCTTTGACCCCCTGGCGGGGGCTCCACAGCTGGCCTCACACCTTTCACATTGTCTAAAGGCTTCAATCCTGAGAATAACTGCATTTTGCATTGAGGAGGCGTTGTGAATAGAAAAGAAGGCATTTGGTGATGTGCATGAGGCCTCACGTTGTGTTGTGTTGTGTAGACACACCTGCAGCAGTCACATCGCTCCCAAGGATGACATTCCTATTAACTGGTGTTTCATTGGGATTACATGAATATGTCTCGCAGTTATTTCATGATATATGTTACTGTGTGTGTGTGTCTGTGTGTGAAGGTGCCCTCTTTGGGCTTTTGTCTAAACTGAATGTGACTGTTGTGTCTGAGCAGATGTTTCCTGTGACACGCTTTTAGGTAACAGCCTCACCAACAGTGTGTGTACGTGTGTGTGTGTGCGTGTGAGTATGTGCCTGTGTGTTTGTTTGCATGTGTGTGTGTTCGTGTGCATGTGTGTGTGCGTGCGTGTGTGCGCGTGTGTGGGGGCTTGTGTGTGTGTGTGCATGCGTGTGTGTGCGTGCGTGTGTGTGCATGTGTTTGTGTGTGCGTGCGCGTGTGTGTGTTTGTGTGTGCGCGCAGTGTGCGTGTGTGTGCGTGCGTGTGTGTGTGTGCAGGTGTGCGTGTGTGCATGCGTGCGTGTGTGTGTGTGCGTGTGTGTCTGTGTGCGTGCAGTGTGCGTGTGTGCGTGTGTGCATGCGTGTGTGTGTGCGTGCGCGTGCGTGCGTGCGTGCGTGTGTTTGTGTGTGTGTGCGTGCGTGCGTGTGTGTGTGTGTGCAGGTGTGCGTGTGTGCATGCATGCATGTGTGTGTGTGTGTGTGTGCGCGCGTGCGTGCGCCCGTGTGCGTGCGTGCGTGCGTGTGTGTGTGCGTGTGTGTGTGCGCGTGCGTGTGTGTGTGTGTGTGTGTGTGTGTGTGCGTGTGTGTGTGTGTGTGCGTGCGTGCGTGTGTGTGTGTGCAGGTGTGTGCGTGTGTGTGTGTGTGTGTGTGTGCGTGTGTGTGTGTGTGTGTGTGTGTGTGTGTGTGCAGGTGTGTGCGCGTGTGTGTGTGTGTGCGTGCATGCGTGTGTGTGTGCGTGTGTGTGTGTGTGCAGGTGTGTGTGCGTGTGTGTGTGTGTGTGTGCAAGTGTGTGTGCGTGTGTGTGTGTGTGTGCAAGTGTGTGTGTGTGTGTGTGTGTGTGTGCGTGTGTGTGTGTGTGTGCAAGTGTGTGTGTGTGTGTGTGTGTGTGTGTGCGCAGCAGGGACACACAGAGCTCCGTTTCTTCTATTAAAACAACCTGCAAACATCACAAGCAAAGGGCCGGTATAAAAAGTGGCAGAACGCCGGCTGTTGTCGTTCAGCGCCAGAAGTGCGTTGTCATGGTGAGCGTGAGCTGGCAGCCCACGATCCTTCTCTACGTATCAAATATGTGCAAGCTGTTCGCCTGCGTTGCCTTCCACTTTTTAGGTTGTTAAGGCTGTTTCTATGCCAGCATTGACTTCTAGATTTATTTAAGCTATAGAATAAAATGTACTGTCCGTGGTGCTGAATCAATGGCGCTGTTTGGTTTTGCAGCGATAACGGTCTGAAGCCTCGACCTGATGTGGAATTGTGGTTTAATAGTAAAGTGAGAATAGACAAATATAGCATCATTTTGTTAAATGTCAGAGGCTTCAGTATCAGGTCATAATTTATTAGGTCAAATCCATTTTTAAGTTCAATCATTAAAGGAAAAATACCATTGTATGTCACTCTATAAACCTGCATACTACTTAATTATTCAATGTATAATTTTAATCAATTATTTTGAAAAAAAGATTTTAAAAGACGTTTGCTTTGGCAAATCTTTGACCATCGATCAACGCAAATCTTATTAAAAAAAGAGTTCACTCTTTTTTAATGGTATATGTAGTTACATGAACATGAAGTTACAGGAACAAACTTGAATTGAGTTGGCCATCAGCTAAAGCTCTGCTTTAGTCTGCGTGACAAGTCCGTCCTCTTCTCTGGGCTGCTTTGCAAAGTGGCCATTTGTTGCCAATTCATCGGCAGTCTTTCACAAAAGGCCAAACGAAGGCCTACTTTCTCAAAAAGACTCTAAGCATAAAATCAGAATAAACGGGAAGAGGAAATCAGGTTTTAGCCAAAACCACTGAGATTGTATACATGCAATACAAAAAATAAAAACAGATTTGACAGATTTAGGCGGACATTCAATTATTTAAGTAAATAATCAAATCAATCATTAATAAGAATATCATTTTATTACATAAGAAACATTTGCACCATT
This sequence comes from Gasterosteus aculeatus, assembly GCF_964276395.1. Classification (NCBI taxonomy): domain Eukaryota; kingdom Metazoa; phylum Chordata; class Actinopteri; order Perciformes; family Gasterosteidae; genus Gasterosteus; species Gasterosteus aculeatus. The sequence continues at coordinate 17,546,358 of NC_135702.1, forward strand.
ATACATACGTTTCACTGTACTTATAATGTAAGTGTTCAAACACGTGAAAAAACAAGAATATATTTATATATTTGTGTGTTTTTGGAGTCAAATTTATGCAGTAAATGATGGAGTTTGTGAAACTGGAAAAGGTGTCAAAAGGGAAGCAAAGGAACAACTCAAGGATATAAAGGAACAAACCTCCATTTGTCATAAAATCCATCCACCTGTTCACTGTTTTGCAGATTATTACTTAAACAGAACGCCGAGCTAAATGCAGCTTTGAAAAACAACAACACTGTGATTGTGTTACACTCCATCTTCCCTCCTCTTCTTTCTCTGGTTTCTGTTTCAGCCTCTCCCTCCGGTTTACTTTAGTCTCTCTCTGTACCATATGGTCTACCATGGTACATTTAGCTTGTCAGTGATAATGGATGGCCATGGAAGCCCAGTTTTGCTTTAAGCGCTAGCTTGCTATTCGCTGTCTCGGGGTGTGTGTGTGTGTGTGTGTGTGTGTGTATTGGCTGATGGTTGCTGATGCTTTCGGCTGTTGGATGAGGGATCATGAAGCAAAATCCGCCCTGACGTGCACCCAGCACACCCCCCAAACACACACACACACACTGATCCTCGTTGTTCGTGGTCGTCACTTCCTGGCAGTGTAATTTGAGTGATCTGATTGGTTGATAAATGGAGGGAAAGGGAATCTAGAAAATGTCTTTTACGTCCGATTTAGCTCCAGCTCTGCGGGTCTGCTGAGGGACGACCGGCACGGAGGTTGTGCGGCCGAGCACAGTCAAATGTTATTGCGAACTCACAGAATGTTGTTTTGTAGATATTTGGTCTTTATAAAAAGTCATTTATGTTGTAAAAAATATTTAACAGACTTTGAATAGACCATAATCTCATAATAAAGGAATGAATTGAAAAAGAAGGTGACACAACTTACAGATAATTCTCCGTCATCGGCAGCTGAGCTCCACGGCGACGTCCTGCCTCTCCTTCCAGGGGACAAACATGGAGCCTGGCTTTGGGAAACGTATGGTAGTCAACCCCGAGAAACAGCATCTTTTGATCTCCTTCAGCATGAATCACATGTTTGACAAGAAGGCCTCATTTTATCATAAAATGCTGGTGAAGTAAAAAATAGAAAGAAATCTTCACACCCCAAAGTCTGTGGGAGTCACATTTTGAATAACAGCTAATTCCAAATATATCCAAACGGAATTAGCCACATCCAATTTGGAATATTGTCATGAAATTGAAATGTGTCTATGTTAAAGAATTACAGTAAAGAGAAGTTTTTTCTGCTAAATAGCATTTTCTTTTAACCTTTTACTCTTACAGATTTCTTCCCTGAGTTAGTAGTCATCAATTTACTACTAAAGGATGATGATCTGATCACGGTGCTCGTGACGGCTTTCATCCCTCTCCTCCCTGCCGTCCAATCACTGCCGACTCTCCTCCTCCTTTTCCTTCTTCTCGCCACAAACCGCTCAGTGTTCACTGGCGTCAGCTCGGACATTCAGAAGCAAAACCAACCACAAAACTGAGCTCGGAAGAAAGAGAGCGCGGGAAGGCCTCCTCTTCCCCTCCCTCGTCCTCATCCCTCTCGAGAGGCGAGTGTGCGCCCCGGACAAGAGGCGTGATTGTGTGTTAATGCCACATGGTGCTGTGAGCTTCTCGTGGTTCTTTGGGGTTTTGGGTTCTACGCCTCGCCAAGCAGTTGTGTTGCTGAAACCCACGTTTCTCCTGATGAAGACTGAGGTTTATTTTAAAAAGGCCAGATGAGTGTAACGTGCAGGTATTGAAACGTGTTGCTGGAATATGAGTTGTATATCAAGTGTGTAACCACTATGGCAAGCAACAATTCATATTTGTCACATAAAGAGACACCAAACATAGAAATAAATCATTAAGATATTTGAGTCCCAACACAGTGATCATCTGGAACTCCACAGTAGTGAGTTATCTGAGCTTATGTGGTATCAGTATAAAAAGATGGTTCCGTGTTAACGGAGTGTGAGGAGGAACATTGACGCTGCTTGTCTGATTTGCTCATTCCAAAGCCGATGCACAATACACGAGACGGGCGGAAGCCGATCCGTGACGAATGGCAGCTGGATTGAATTGTGTCGACTCAGCCGGTACGGCCCGTCATATTTCTGCTTGTGGTTAAGTCAGAGATCACTGAGATCCTCTCCTCTCCATCCCTGCAGCTGTGTTCTCCATTCTCTCTCCAGCTGTTGCCAACCAATCACCTGCTCCCTCTGTCGCACACACACACACACACACACGTTATAATTATAGGAGAGGAGTGCTGGCTGGGGGTCTATTTGCACGCATGTATGAACAAAAGAGGGAAAGAACCAGAAAGGGATGGGATTGTTTAGGAAAGGTTGATTCCTAAATAGTTTGATCGATTCATCTTTATTTTTGATATATTTCTGCAGTCGTAATGTAATTTGTTCATTGACAAAACGCGAGAATTGAAAACAAACACACCCATTCTCTAGTCCGTGTCGCCTTATGTTTTTGTTTCATAGGAGAATGATGAGCCATTTAATGCGTGATATAAAGTCGCAGTACTAAATAAATGAAAAACATAGAATAATTGAGACTGCGAAGAAATAAAACAACAGTACAAAAAAGAGTTTTCACAGCGTTATCCATCAGTCGTGCCGCACAGAGCACACGCTAACCTCCATTATGGACGAGCACCATTGGGAGGAGCAAAAGACTGAAAACTAACGGGTGAAAGAGGAAAGGGAAGCAGAGGGAGAGACAACTAGAGCAGCCTGGCTCGTGTCCCACAAACTTTCCTCACGTACCAGCGCCTTAATGTCCCATACGTTGGTTGGTTTCCATGGCAGCAGACGTGGGTAAACTGCTAGCTTTTTCTTCCCACGCCGGCAGGCAGCGGCGTGTTAATGCAGCGGGCAGAGCCTCTGCTGGCACACGCTGAATTGGAGCTGACAAAGGCCTTAAACACCAGGCTGCCGGTGTTGAACCGCCCTGGATGTGAGTGGCCGGTCCACATGCGCTCTGCCTCGGTACCTGGTGCAAAGGGTCTGCACTGCCCCGACATGTTGGCTACCGCTTCACAAATGATACCGACACCATGTCCAAGAAGTTTGTATCCCTATGGTCGGAATGCACTTATTGTAAGTCGCTTTGTAATGTAATGTAATAATGTGTATTTGGTAACTACCCCAGCTCTTGTCTTGCATGCTGGACATACAATGAATTAGTAAACTCCACACTTTTGCATCCTAAAGTAATTCAAATGTCCACAGCTAGCCCCCCCTCAGTACTAGTAGTGTTAGAATTGGCCAGGCCTCCATGCTCGTGGAGTCCCGGTAGCTCAATTTGTTGGCTTTTCTGACCGTAACCACTCAAGGTCAATACCAAACCTCATCCAGTGGCATGGACACCAGCCAGCTGTGCAGGAGAGAGACTGGCCAAGTTCTTGAGCTCCTTGTTCTTCAATTCAATGGGTTTTTGAATGTTTTTTTGTAGGACGACAAAGGTGAGGTCTGTGGGCACCAAGGTCGGAGGATCAATTAGCACCTAGTGGTGAAGGTGCAGATTGCTCCCAACTCAAGCCTGGAGCTTGTTATTGAGCTACGGTGTCGCTTCATTCTGCCTGCTGTAGGAACAGTCCCTTTTCCCCACTCGTCATTTAACCATATTTGATTTAGATCTGAGATAAACATAATAAAACAGCTGCGAGCTAACGCTAAAAGGTTGCTATCGGCTTTCAGTTGGAAAATAACTTTTAAGAACATGATGGTTTCACCTCATGCTATCAGGAAATGCAATGTATTTGAACATGATTTTCAGCGTGGTCATTTTGAAGCTAATATGCTGAGTTTTCCACACGTCTTGTGAAGATATTCTCGCTGTGTAGCACAATCACTGTGGTTCTTGTTCCTCTGAGCTGTACCCAGTTTCTGATGTAGTCTAATGGAGTCAATGATCTAGTGGTTTTCTCTCTATCTCATATTGACTGGAGTCATTTCTAAGTGCAGGTGACATCTCCGTCTCTCCTCCCTTTTCCACCCCCGTTCTTTCTTCGCCGTGCGTCTGTTTCTGCCTTCCTCTCTCCTCCCCTGTCAGGTAGGGTCTCTGATCGCCGGCTCCCACACACTGTGGGAGATATGTCATTATTCTGTAGCCAGGTGGCCCCCAGATCTACAGCTACGCCCCCCATTCTACAGACAGTCCAGGTGCTCCAACGTCCACACGTTTATCTGAATACAAGTAATACAGTGGGAGTCAGGGTGGAGGAGGGGGAGGGATAGCGCTGAGGACAAAATGGGGGAGTGAGTGAGCGTTTAGCCCTAAATGTCTGATTGACACAGCGTGTGGAAGTCAAAGATGCATGTTTGCATCGTATTGTTCATCAGAATGTGTTCAGGAAGTTAGTTCTGAAATGTAACCATGTTTTTGATGTTGTAACACAATTAGTGAACGTCATCAGGACAGGAAGGGCGGCACGGTGGCGTGGTGGTCAGCGCCGTCGCCTCACAGCAAGAAGGTCCTGGTTCCACTCCGCCCAGTGGCCTTTCTGTGTGCAGTCTGCATGTTCTCCCCGTGTCTGCGTGGGTTCTCTCCGGGTTCTCCGGCTTCCTCCCACAGTCCAGAGACATGCTCTGGGGATCAGGGTGATTGGTGACTCTAAGTTGCCCGTAGATGTGTGAATGTGAGTGTGAGTGGTTGTGTGTCTCTGTGTAGCCCTGTGATTGGCTGGTGACCAGTCCAGATGAACCCTGTCTATCGCCTGAAGATGGCTGGATGGACTCCAGCCCCCCACGACCCCGTGTGCAGGGTAAGCGGTTTGACAATGGATGGATGAGGACAGGAGCATTGAAGACTGTTCCACTGCTGGAGGAGCGTGACACTGAGTGTAAAAGAGAATGGCAAATGAGAGCAGAGAGACAAGAACATCTCAAGGGTCTCAGATGCAAACTGGATAACAGAGTTTGCATCTGCTGTTGATTTGACTGCACTCATGAAAGAACTAGAACCTACGGGCCTCTTTGCCCGTGACATGTGCAACCTGGTGAAGGCTTCCATGAGAACAGTGCAGTTCCTTCAAAGCTCGATGCTCTAGCTAGAACACTCTCCCCGACATACATTTCTAAAATAATTCTCATCACAATGCTAGAGAAAGTTAGTAAGTGCCACAAAAGAGTCAAGAAGGTAGCAGAAGGATGAAGGAAGGAGAGGACCACACCGCTTTAGTAAAGGGGGACGCAGAGGAGAGAAGGAGATAGACAACCACGACCGGAGAAAATCTGAATGTGCTTCCAAACCACAGGATACTTTGACCTTTGACCCCCCGGGCCCCAGTCTGACAGCACCTGACCCATTATCCATCCCTTCGGGGTCGTCCCTCCTCCCCCTCCTTCCCTCCCACAGAGAGAGAGAGACAAAAAGACAGTGTCGTCCCCGACAACCATGTAGCTCAGAAAGAACCGTGCAACGAGTCACTTGGTCACATGCACAACTTCTACTAGCGAGGGACAGCTTTTAGCTGCTGCTGCATGTTGGAGATTTGATATTAGCTCCCTTTCACTTGTTAAGCAACCAGAAACCTGTTACTTCTTCCCCAGAATCCAAACTCAAACACGTCGTTCCTTCTCCTCAGGGAGAGAAGGTTATAACGCAAATCTTCCTGGAATGTCAATATTCACTTGGATTTTGCTTTACCTTCTATTTTACTGCATTCCGGACTACATGTGCAACTGTGTTTAAAAAAAACAAACGAATGATCAATTCAAATTTACTGAGAAACATAGAAGTGTTACACTATCCTCTAATTTAAACCATAAAAGGAAACGCTGTAAAACGTTTAGTATTTTTTTAAAGGCAGAGCCCCTATAGATTACACTGTCTGACGTTCTCACTTGTCCCACTGCTCGTATTTTCCCCTAAAAAATACATTTTGTATATTTTGCAATTTTGTGGGTTGGATCCTTTTTTTTAAACATGGCAGTTTGTCTACATTATAAACCGTAGATCCAAAGTGTCGTCACAGTGGGATATTGTGTAATGTGACAGTGAGAGTATTTCCCTGAATAAAATGATCTACATAGTTAAAACATTCATCTCCTGAGTCACATGACAACCTGGAGTCCAGTGAGACAGTGAACAACACGCGGCACTTTAATACTTCCACGTTGTGCTGCTAATTCTAAATTTCACACCGTTTCCTGTCGTCGCTTCCTCTCTCTTTGTCTCCCAGCTGTCCCAACCCGAAAGACAAGAGGAGACGTGTCAAATCCACCTCTAAGAGCCTCTTTACATCGACATTAGCAGTCGTCTGGGTGCCGTACAAAGCCCAAAACACAATTTACAGCTACAACTGCAGCTTTGTCTTCTCCACGGCTAAATGTTGTTCCGTTGATAATGGACTCCCAACACTGAATCAGGCTTTTGCTTTTAGGTAATCCTCAACATTTAACAGCAGATTTCTGCCTTTCTTTTTGCTGTTTTATTGTCTCAGGAGCATAATTGGAGTACGCGCTTTGCTCCATTTGTTTGCAGGTTTTAGGGAGCAATATGGGCTCGGTGCCTCGTGGATGGAACTCCAGATGCTATTGTGTCCCCGTCTTTTTCTGTCTAACTCCTGCCCAAAATCAGTGAGACAACAGCGAGAAATATGGGGGGGGGGGGGGGGATCTAAACCCTGGAAAGAATCAAATCCTCTAATTATCATTCGGCGACACTTGAAGAAGGACAGCGTGTGTGTGTGTGTGTGTGTGTGGGGGGGGTCGGGTCATCTGGAGCACAGGACATGGTGATGTCCACAAAAGAAAACCATCGACATAAAACTTGCGGTGTTTCAGGTGCCATGTTTCCTGCCCCCCCCCCTCAGATCAGAGCGAAGTGAAGGCATTGATGAATTCATGGACGGGTGTGAATGTTGCCAAATCGAGTCAGAGCCCAACCACAGCAGACGCTGTGCCACGGAGGAGACAAAAAAGAGAAGCAGAAGAGAGAGGGAGGGGATGTAAAGGGGGGAGAAGCTTTGGGGGGGTCTCTAATGCCAGCCTTATGCGTCTTTTAGTCGTTTTCCGCCGTCGGGGCTTTTGGCACCGGCACGCCGCTGTCAGCCAGCCAACAAAAAATCTGCAGTGCCTGCCGCATTTCAGCAGCCCTGTTTTGTCTCAGACTGACACACACGCACGCGCTCGCACACGCACGCACACACACACACACGGCGACGCACGGCGACACACACGGCGACGCACGGCGCACGCTGGCCGGCGGTTTTTCTCTTCACGGAAAGCGAAGCTTCGCAAAAGAGACATTTAAAAACTTACGTTTGATAAAAATTCCTCAGTAGGATTTTTTTGCAGCGCACTCAGGCACCTGCTGTTTGGAAGGTTTCCCCCCCCCCCCCCCCCTTTGTCGCCTGGATTGTTGTTTTGTTGTTGTTTATCTATGGAGTCCAGGTTGGAGGAGGAGGGGTGGGGGGTCGGATAATGACCAGGGGTGGGGCGTCTTTGGGTCTCACCCATGGGAACGAGGGGGGGGGGACAAGTGTCATGGCTGCTTCAGAGTTGTCCCCCATCTGCTCCGGGGCCCCGACGGAGGACAAACACACTCTGCGCTTCAGATTTCCACCAGCAAAATAATGTTACTTATTGCACATGAAGCAGATGGATGCGTTTCCAGCAGGTTCATGTCCCGCTCGCATCCGAATAGAGAACAATGTGAAGTAGATGATCATTGTTGTTTATGGAGCCACAGGTCTACCCCCCCCCCCCCCCCCCCCCCCGACAGATCCCCCTCAACACATAGACAACATTGACTCTTCTAACATGAGCACTTTTCAGCATCTGTGTTTTCTATCAAGCGGCATGACGGCCCATTCGATGAAGCTGCACTTATTTCATATTATTTTTTTAAGTTTAATATTTTTACATTTATTATTATTATTTTTTAATGGAAAAATAACAAATATTCAAAAATATGTCAACTTAAAATTGTTATTAAATTGCACAACAAGAGGTTCATGGACTAACAGCCATCTTTGGCTGAAAGGTTCCAAGGCATGCTGGGAAATGTAGGAAATGTAAATATTAAATATTGTCTGTTAACTGCAAATCTTTTTTTAGTCAGTTAAAAGTTAAACCACAATTTTTTATTACGCACAAAAACAAAATCTGTGTATGTGATGAGGTAAACCCCAATAATTAAATGATAGCAAAAGATTCCAGGGGGATCTATGATTTGTTTTTAGGTGTTTTATTTGGTAGCTCCTCAGCTTGCTCTCGGGTCATTGCATCAACAGGTGGCTAACAGCCGCTGCCCCCCCAGCTGCACTTTACCTGTGCATCCACACCGGGCCGCACCGCTCGCTGAGACGTCTGAGTGGGTTTTGTCATTTGAGGAACCCCAGAAGAACCAGGATGGAGACAACCTGCGTGAACCAGTGTGTGGACACAAGATACTTTTACATTCAAACATTTACACTGTTTGGAGCAGACTAGAAGAAATATAAAAAAATGAATGGTGTTTAATACAAATAGATCAGACTTGGATAAACGTGAAACGGTAAAAGGGTCCAACCCGCCACGCGATGAGCTCTGGACCCGACAGATGTGAGCTGGATGCTGCGTCTCTCGAGTCGCTCGTATACGTTCGTCTGTTGTTTAATGCATTCACTCGCTCCGGTGCCAGGACAGCAATGCCTGCTGGGAGTGTGTGCGTGTGGCGGCGACGGGGGGCGACTGTCGATGGTTACTCATCGCCATCGTCTGTTAAATTAATGTGGACCCCCCCAAAATGTACCGCTTTACACAGGACGACAACGCCATGAATAAATATATAGATTATTTCAAATTCAGTGCTGGCAGGATCGTCTATTGTGTCACTTCTATTGTGTGTGTGTGTGTGTGTGTGTGTGTGTGTGTGTGTGTGCTCGTGTGTCTGTGTGCTCGTGTGTGTGTGTGTGTGCTCGTGTGTGTGTGCTCGTGTGTGTGTGTGTGTGTCTGTGTGCTCGTGTGTGTGTGTGTGTGTGTGTGTGTGTGTGTGTGTGTGTTGGTACCTCACAGACTTTGTAGAAACTTCTGGACCGGTGCCCAGCGGTGTCATGGAAACGCTTGAGTCGCTCGCAATGATTCATGTCTGCACAGTCCAACCCTCCCCCAATCACACACACACACACACATGCAGGAGGGAGAGTCCAACCCTCCTTCTCTCCTCCCTACCCCCTTCTCTCCCTCCCTACCTCCTTCTCTCCTCCCTACCCCCTTCTCTCCTCTCTACCTCCTTCTCTCCATCCCTACCTCCTTCTCTCCTCTCTACCACCTTCTCTCCCTTCACTCCCTCCTTCTCTCCCTTTCTACCCCCTTCACTCCCTCCCTACCCCCTTCACTCCCCCTCTACCCCCTTCACTCCCTCCCTCCCTCCTTGTCTCCCTCCCTACCTCCTTCACTACCTCCCTACCTCCTTCTCTCCTCCCTACCCCCTTCACTCCCCCCCCCCCCCTCCTTCTCTCCCTCCCTACCTCCTTCTCTCCCTTCACTCCCTCCTTCTCTCCCTCTCTACCCCTTCACTACCTCCCTACCTCCTTCTCTCCTCCCTACCCCCTTCACTACCTCCCTACCCCCTTCACTCCCTCCCTACCCCCTTCACTCCCTCCCTCCTTCCCTCCCTCCTTCTCTCCCCTGGACGTCATCTCGCCGTCCTCGTCAAATCGCACTATTAGTCACATGGTTTATTAAGGTGGACGTCAGAGGGATCACGTCTTCTGACTGCTTCCTTTCAGGACTCTGTGAAAGTGTCTAGACGTGGACATGGACGGCTCCGTCGGGCCGCTGAGGGACAACCACCGGTTGGGTGTCTGAGGTGATGGACAGAGTCCATCAAGAGGACGCACAGCTATTCCACAGGATCTCAATTTAAATGACAATGGCTTAAATTGACAATGACTACTTTCTACTTTCTGCGTGTTTGTCTTCCACTGAATGAACAACAGTAAAAGCACAAACAACAAAGTATTTAATGATTTAATCAATGAATTGATTACAATTATTTGAAAAATAACAGATTCCAAATCTTAATAAAAAGTTGAAAGATCAAAATACCGCCAGGACTCGGTTCCTTCTGTTTCCTTCCATCCTTTAGTGGTTGTGTATTTCTCTCTGTGAGGTAACATCTGTAAGTGCTTCTACATCTGGATGATACACATTTATTCATTCATCTTTTTGCTCACATGAATTAATTTGGACAATTCAGAAGCTGTGGGATACTTGCAGGGACGTGTCCCCAACCCCCCCTGGCCCCCATCTCCTCTCATCACTTCCTCCTCCTCTTTCATTTCCTCTCCTTCCCTTGTTTGCTCTCCACTTGTCTCCTCTTGTGCTCGCTCCTCTCTTGTTACCTTCTCTTTTGTCTTCCCTTGTCACTTATTGTCCTTCCTGTCCTCTCTCCTCCCCTCCTGGTGCTCTCCACCCTCTCGTTCTCCCCCGTTCATCTCTCCTCTGATCTGTGTTCGCTGCTTCTGACATAAAGGCTGTTCTTTAGTTAATGGAACTGCATTAAAGTAATTAAGATGAGCCGTATTATGAAGAAGTAATTAATCAGGAGAAAGTACAAAGCTCTCTGGATCACAGCGTATCCCTTGTAGTCTTCTCTTCTGTGTCTGGAGGAGTGAAGTCCAGTGGTCATTTCGCGCAGCATCTTCTGTCCCACAGGGACGTTTCTGAAGGGTGGAGCATCTCGTCACCACGTAGCTCCTCGCTGCGTGGGGACGTTCATCGACGCCTGCTCCTCACTGGGGGGCAACGTATCGTCACCTAAATCAGGACGGGACAGTTTATGAAGGTGTTCCTTCATAGAAAATACGTTTTTTGCTTTTCCGGCTCTCTCCCCTTGCTGACATATCGACCAATCACAGGCCGTGGTTCTGACAAGTCGACCAATCACAGGCCGTGGTTCTGACAAGTCGACCAATCACAGGCCGTGGTTCTGACATATCGACCAATCACCGGCTGTGGTTCTGACAAGTCGACCAATCACAGGCCGTGGTTCTGACAAGTCGACCAATCACAGGCCGTGGTTCTGACATATCGACCAATCACCGGCCGTGGTTCTGACATATCGACCAATCACAGGCCGTGGTTCTGACATATCGACCAATCACAGGCCGTGGTTCTGACAGGTCGACCAATCACAGGCCGTGGTTCTGACAAGTCGACCAATCACAGGCCGTGGTTCTGACATATCGACCAATCACAGGCCGTGGTTCTGACAAGTCGACCAATCACAGGCCGTGGTTCTGACATATCGACCAATCACAGGCCGTGGTTCTGACAAGTCGACCAATCACAGGCCGTGGTTCTGACATATCGACCAATCACAGGCCGTGGTTCTGACATATCGACCAATCACAGGCCGTGGTTCTGACAAGTCGACCAATCACAGGCCGTGGTTCTGACAAGTCGACCAATCACAGGCCGTGGTTCTGACATATCGACCAATCACAGGCCGTGGTTCTGACATATCGACCAATCACAGGCCGTGGTTCTGACAAGTCGACCAATCACAGGCCGTGGTTCTGACAAGTCGACCAATCACCGGCTGTGGTTCAGCGGCTGCGGTCCTGACTGTACAACATCTGTATGGCAGCTCTGATCTCATATACACTGTAGTGTTAACATCCCAACATCCCAATAATATTAGGCAGAAGTTTTAGGGTGAAGAGGTCAAAGTTAAACACAACTGTTTGCATTGTACAAACCTGAATGACCCGCCGGGCGTTCTGAGTGTTGGGTGTCGACTTTGTTCCTTGCAGATGCGTGTAGTTCCACAACAAGGTGAAGGTGAAGGGAAAAAGAAAGAAACGAATAAAATGCTTATTTAGCAAAAGTGTTTAGACAAACAACAAAGTAGAACACTAAGCGCGCAGTCTGAGAGTCGCTCTGGGCTTCGAGCAGGCAGACAGAATACAAAGTGTCCAACAAAATCCTCCACGCGTGTCTCTGCTTTTGGATCGTATAAACTCTCCCTGGTTTCGTATCGCGCTGGCTTTGTCCCGCACAGCGCTTCTCAATGAGCGTGCTGGTAAAAATACGGGAATAAAAGGTAAAATAATAATAGCAAGCATAAAAAACCTGACGGTGTGACATCACGTGAAGAGATTGTCTGTTGGAGAAAGACCTTGAGTGTCTGAGGCTGGCCAGAGACACACGGAGAGCTGTCTGCTGCTCGTCAAATGTGAATAATACGAAACCACCAAATGTGGCCACCCAAATACTTTGTATGCTATGTGCACACTGATGTTTGATAATCCTGAAAGAAGATAGCATACAGAGGAGCGTTCAAACAGTGGAATGCTGCCCATTGCAAGAAGTTCATGTTTTTGTGTAAAAGAAGAAGCAGAGGTTGGTAATGGGCCGGTTAAAGCCGCCTATAGCTTGATCACAGCTAATAGTCTGTTCCCGTCGGCTCGCTGCTCGTAATGGAGCTTATTTGTGTTTCCTCTCTCGGCGTTGTTGATTAGCAGGGATTTGGTCCTCCCGGCTCACTGACTTCTTTATGGGCTTTTTTTGGCAGAGTGGGCTGACCCCCCCTCCTCCACCTTTTGGACGCCTGCAGCCAGCTCACTCTAATGAGTGGCGGGTCGTCTCGGGGTCCTCCTCACGGCCAATGAGCCTGTTTATGTTTGTCGTCCAGGAGAAAATATCACTGCAGAGTTTGTAGGAAGCAGAGTCGAGGTTAGAAAGCCTCTTTCTTCAGATTGGAGGCAGTTTGGTTTAGTGTTTGCATTTAGTTTAGTTTGTGGCTGTATTGCATTCATATGTCACCTCATGGTTGAGTTAGAAGGAAAGATTTACAGGGTTATACTACATAGGAAGGTTAGGCGACCGGTCTGAAGATGCAGACAACCTGTTGGTATATTTGACTTTTCTGCACCCTGACATCTGATCCAATGAACCTTTGAGGTATCGACGAGTCTTCCAAGAAACAGTTTGTTTGAACACAGAGCAAATCGGAGATTATGTTTAGTGTTTGACAGGTTGGCGGTCAGACCACCACCAAGTTCCTCAGCAGTTAGGTTTTTTATTGAGCCCTACATAGATGAAGAACTGTGTATTTAGGATGTTCCTGAAGGCACTTTGGTCGTCTGCTAAGCCGTAGTGAAGACTGTTTCCTGAGAAGTCATTGGAGAGTAGACGGGTTTGTGAGTGGGAACCCTGTCTGAGACTGGCCAGGTTCCTTGAAGGACAAGCAGGGTTTGTAAGTCTTTGTGAAGACATTGTTGTGTGAAGACATTGCTGAACAACTACTTCTTGTTAGATCTGATTTTAAAGACTTTTGAGAATTGCTGGTTACCTAGAAAATGTCCAGCTTCGAGAATTGATTCCAAAAGCCCTCGACAGATGAAGGACCTCTTTGTTCCCATTGTTCCTTGAAGCGTCGTTGTGGTTTCAGAAGCTTTCATGAAGCAGTTTATAAGATCTAATGACACTCATGATCATCCTTTGGACAGATGTCAGAAGTTTTAGAGTCGCTGCTGTGATTAATTAATGGAGGCTCTTCAAGGCCTCTATGGTGCTATAAAACCTTGGAATAAAGTCCTAGAAATACTGCAAGATCATATACCACTTAAAATAAGTCTTTTTTAAAGAGCCTTCCAAGGTTCCCTTGACGTGCATTCACACGTGCACCTCTCCTTGGAAAGGTTTCATTTTGACGAGTCGAGGGTTTGACAGAGAAACAGAAAAGAAGCGACAAGAGAGGAGGTTCTGCTGGGATCTCATCCTAAGTGGTCTGAGAGCGGCAGAGGACATTGGGGCTTCAGTAGTAATGTAGATTGTCGCTGGCATTACTAGATCCGTCATTTTTCCTGGACAGACTTTGCCACGGCTGATTTATTGGAAGGCGTCCTCTGGATTTGTGCTTCAAATGGGTCAAATTGAGGCAAATTTCAAAATACACAGAGCTAATTCACATTAGTCTGCTGAACAAAACGGTAAAAAAAAAATGTTTATGTCATTAAAAAGAGAGACGGAACATTTAATATAAAAACCCTTTTGTCTCAACAACAAAAAAAATAAATATATATATTTAAATGACTTCTTTGAATATGTTTGATGAATGTAAAAAAGATCTGTGTGTGTACCGTGACACGGTGTGTGTGATCTTGTGCCTGACACCTTCCCATGATGCTTTGCGCCGTACCTGCCTGGCTTTTTTTCTCTTTAATGTTGCTCTCTCTATAACAGCCAAATTCAAATGGCAGTGTGTGTAATACATGAGCTCGGCCCTCAGAGACAGCAGAGGTGAAAAGGTCACTGTGTTTGGACAAAAGTTAAGAACTGGGCTTGCGCAACTGGTCAGAATATCTATTTTTTTACCTTCATTAATCAGGCCGATCAGAAACATTATTCAGTCATGCAGACTTTTTTAAAATCTAAAAAAGAAAAGTTCTAGAAGTACTGCCGTTCTAAAATATTCTGAAGGATTTTTTGCAAATCCAACAAAAAAAATCCTTTTTCATGAAATACATGAATATCAGGATTCACATTCTTTACCATTCTGGACACACAGAACAATATTGTGAGAACTACTGATGATCTTTAACAATCTTTAATAAGTGGTGTGAGTGTGAGCACACGTCGTCTGGTAAAAGGTTATAAATGTTTGGGCTGTGGCAATAAATATATGCTTGTGTTTTATTCTCTTTTCTCTATTTTGTAGATTCCAAAATACAAATTGCAGGATACAAAAGAAAAATGTTTATTCATACGGTGCTCAACGTGTTATTTTATGACGCGCTGCTGTGGCCCCGAGGCCCCGAGGTGCTTCACCCATTCTTTGTGTTACGTATCATGTATCTTGTATCTTGTTCTTAATATTATTCCTGGACAGGCTACTGGATTTGTGTGACATTTTAGTTTATTTTGGAATGAAGTGACCCTTTTAAGGTATTTTAAGAGGTAATTAATTGAATGGTGATCGGATGGAAAGAGGAAAGGAAGAAATAATGAATCTGAGGTTGTTCATGCTGATTTCACGCAGCCCTATTGAGCAACGGCAATGAAGACATAAATAAACACAAGTGAGCAAATGGTAAATCATACCGTATATATTTGTGTAATTAATTGAATGAATGAATGCATTATGTGATGATGACAATAGTAAAATATTGAAGAGTGAATTAATAATACAGTTGACCGATGAGAGAAACAAAACCGAATGAGCAGATTTATTTTAATTATATTTATTGTATAGATGGATCGTAAAAAGCTCTGCGGCTTCTGTGTCATTTATTTTTCACAGCAAACTGTAAAACCTTAATACATAAAATATTTATTTGTCAAGTCTTTGAGACATTTAGAATTGTTTTTATTGAATACAATATTTTGGTGTTATTTCTAAACATTTATATCATAATTCATAGTAGAAATTTTGCATCTTAATTGTACAATAGTTGAAGGATTTTTCAATTTTTTGCAAAGGTGTTTGCACCGTTCTATCGACATAGCTCTTTGTGTGTGTGTGTGTGTGTGCGTGTGTTTTTGCATGCATTGGGTGCTGTATTGCATCTGCTGGATTAATTGCACATGATTCTGTGTGTGGATATATTTTGGTACCATGTAAAAGTACGTTGTGTGTCTGTATGTTAGTTTGTGTGCATGTGTGTATCTGTGTGCATCTGTGCCAGTGATTTCCAGTTATTTGTGTGTGTGTGTGTGTGTGTGTGTGTGTGTGGGGGGAGTCTTTGTATAAGTGCCAACTCGGCCCAGCTGGCATCAGTCTTAGCCGAAGCCGAGGCCGCTGGATCGGTCGCACACAGAAACACACACACTCATGGTCGACCACGTTCCCATTCTGTGCGCCTGTAATTATCCACCTCTTCTGCATCGACTACCCTGTTGGCGTGCTTTCAGCGCCGCTCTATGCACGCCTGATTCCAACCCTTCACCACGTACACGCTCCATTCTCCTCCACACCAAACCCTCCATCTCATCACGACCCGCACAACCTAATTACACACTAACCGCGGTTTGATATTTACACTGGCTGCAGATTTAAGGTTTTATGCGAGAAGAAGGTCCGCTTGGTTAAAAATACTCTCCGAGTGGTTTGCCTGAGCTCAGGAGGAGAGCGGAGCACGTTGAGGAGCGGGAGGGGAAATTAGCTTTGTTGTCAACACGCAGCTTTTTTGAAAAACTCATCAGACCTTTTTCTACGGTGTCTTAGAGACGTCCCCTCATGTCACATGCTGATCAATACATCAGACATGTTCTGAGCTCTTTGTTTTTCTCATGTACTTGGACTGTGCATCTGATGCAGGGTAACCCAAAGAGGATGATGCCTATTTAACCAGACTACTAACAGCAGTAGTCTGGATTCATGAATAGCACCACAGGTGGATTTGTGCAGTATGGTTGGTGTCATTCTGAGCCGTCGAGACGCAGACCGTGCATGAGAAGTCCCCCATTGGCTGGTGTGCTGTCCTAAAGACTCCACAATGCATCCCGTTAGATGGATGAAACAACGCTTTTAAAATCCACAGGAATCAAGGGAGTAGATTGTTCCTTGGCTTTTAGATGTTTGGCCACCTGAAAACCTGAAATACCGTCTCTCATGTTTAGTTTGTTTTGTCTGCACAAATCTACACCTAAAGGAATGTGGAGGATGAAAGTTGTGTTCCTGGATTAGAGGCTGGAGCCGTTAGCGTGAAGAGGTTTCTACGCATCACAGGCATAGCAGATGTCTCACAAGGACACACACACACACACACACGCGCACACACACACACGCACACACACACACACACACACACACACACACACGCACACGCACACACAGGGACTACTCCGGAAAAGTCACGTTGGCCTTTTTCTGCCAATGGCTGAATAAATGAAAGAAAGCTTTAAGTGTACTTCTTATAGAAATGAGTCCCTCTTAAATATATAATAAATAATAAATAAATCCATCAACATTCACGGATATATTATTTATTAAACATCAGATCCCATTGAGTCCATGTTGACTAAATATACCAATTGATGAAACAATAATGAAACAATAAAATGTATGGACCAATTAATGGGAAAATGCACCCAATAAATAGCTAATGGCCAGCGCCACGTTCCCATTGGTCATTTCGTGTAGCTCCGTTTTCCATCAACAGTGGATTACGTTTAGTGTCGTCAAGTCAGTCGATAATAAATAATGATACACCTGCTGTAATGTAATGTTGTACATCTGAAAGAGATGTAGTTCATATAAATGAATGAAACCTTCATTAAGCAATATGTTGTCACTCAGTAATAGAAACGATTGAGTGGTTCCTTGGTTTGGATCATTTAGTACCATTGTGGTGAATGTTTCACCTGCTTTTCTTTGGTATCTTTTCGTAGTAAATGAATGAAGACGTGGATGTGACTCTTTCCTTCTTGTCCTCCTGCAGGTAAAACAGAGAGGAGCTCCTACTCGTACGGCAGAGAGTCCAACCCGCACTGCCACCAGGTCAGTCAAAGGCATTTAGCACTGCAGCTAATGTCTCCATCCTTCTGTCTGTGTGATTGTTTCTCATTGTTTATCTGCATAAAGCTTTGGCCGATTAGTAGTGGTTTCATCACAACAAATCGTCTCGTATGAAGTCATCTTTATCTGAAGATATTTAGTAGAACAACAAGTGATTTTGTTATTTCATTATTTAGCGTCAATCATCCTCTCGACGACTAAAAACAACAGCTGCCACATCTTTCTATTAAATGTATTCTGATCTTTTCCAGAGGGATGAATCTCTTAACCACATATTCCCAACTTCATAAAACTAATAGTTTTTCATTTCAACTTCAAGTCTAATTCTTTTTGGAAAGAATATTAATGGCCGCCGTGGCGCCAGGTGTTACGGAGAATTTGGTAATTGCTCCGACCTGTGATCTTCCAGCTCAGTTCCCACGGACCACATGCACCCATGACCGGATGTACATTATTGATTGAGAGAATGTGCAGATGTTTGCGTTTAATTCAGCCGGTGGAATAGAAGCTTGATTTGCTCGCTGAAATCTGATTTTTTGAAAAAACAAACAAATCACATACGAACGCCGGCTGTGGGAAAAGTTGAGTCTGATGTCACAAATGTATTTATTCATGCATCTAGTAATTAAAGCGGATGAAAGAAGTGCATTTTGGTGCTGATGAAAGGTAAAGCTGCTCTAAAAGATGCTGCTACGCTTCCTTTCGCCGCGTTAGACGCCGGTGTTTCACGTCGGGTGACTTTCCACATCTGCTGAACTGCCTGTATGCACCACTTTGACCGTCAGTAGCATTTATTTCTTTACTGTATTAAAATATTCCCGCATACTTCCTTATAGCTGTCTTGATATCAATCTATTTGTAATCTTTATGATTACAAATCCACCCTGTCACTCATTCACTCATTCATTCTTAATTTACCCTTCAACCTGTTCACCTATTCATGCATTATGTTCAGGCATCTGTCATTTGAGGACATTCACTCATGCAATAACCTCTCAATAGGATATCGGAACGTGCATTCATCCATCCATATAACCTTTGAGTTATGGATTCATTTATTGGTTGTTGTGTGGATGTTGTCACTTTACGGTCTAGTCTCTCCATCTGCAGTACTCATGTACTTATACATTCATCCATTCATTGAAATGTGTTCTTTCATCAGTCCATTTTGTTGCATCCATCCATCACCAACTTGCTGATTTTTTATATTTAAGCACTGTGCATAACCAGCTGTGGCCTTTTGTGAGGCTACAAACTAAACTGTAGAGGACGAAAATATGAAATAAATCAGACATTACTGCCTCACTGGCCACTTTCCTACTGGGCTGCTGTCAAATTATCCTGTTACACAGTCTGAATGGCCCCTGATGGAAATTGTTTGGAAATGGCAGATAAATTTACATGCTGGGCTGAAGTCCAAAATCCTCTGGCTTCATCGTCGGCCGTTAGTGAAAGAAAAAAGGGAAAAGAAAAACACTTGGCGGGAGGAGGAGCTCGCGCGCTAACAGCAGGAATATTTCCAATGACCCCAGTTTGTTCCACAAGGCTGACCGACTCCAATACATTGGTACCATTGGTGAATGTAGGTATGGGTTCCATATGTTCTCCTTTACAACGTTTAACTGATTATTACACACACCTTGACTCCGTAGCTCCGTCTCCATCTGTGATCTGTAAATCTACCTCCGGCTGAGGTCCCAAACGTTTACCTGCATCATCTGGATTGACTTCATTACTCCATCTCACGTTGTGTTAATCTTATCAGATTTCCTGTGTGGGACTTGGGAGGGTGGTTAGTGCAGCGCACTGCACTGAATGATGAGTCCTGTCCGGTTGGAAGGAGCAGTTGCTATTGGCCGCATTGATGAAAGAAATATGTGTACTTGAGATTTATCTACTTACAAACATCTCGATGCATTCTGGTCCTCAACCAAATAGTTTGGCTTCATTTGTTTCCAAAGCCGACCACCAACCTGTTAAGATCCAGAGGTTCACACATGTGACGTAATCGTAGAGCTACGTACATGGAAAGACAAAAGACACACACAGTAATCACGTTGCATTTGTTTGTCTCGTATTCCAGCTGTTTGTATCGCCGAGCGACGGCGTTTGATCACAGCTCATCTGACCGCTTGTCATTTTACGTCCACAGCGGCACACGTTTTAGTGTCCGTGCGTCCGTCTTCACAATGGGAGATGGATGGATTGACAGTCGGGTAGCAGCGTTGGTTCTAGGGTGCAGCAGAACACTACGGTTGTTTTCTGCACAACAAAGCCTTTTTAATTCAGTGGTCCATTTGTATTTGGTGCAAACCGACTGCTTTGTTCCGGTGTAAACTGGGTCTGACTGGTGATTCTCTCCTAGCTGGTAATGGCTGGTGGGGGCTGGGAAACGTGGCCCCCTGCCAAGGTAAGAGCCCATCCCTCCAGCAGCTCGCTCTGCTCCCCCAAAAGCACCAACACCCCCTCCAAAAACCCCCGTCTGCTGGCTGAACATGGCATGAATACGCTCAGCACACCAGGGATGGAAAAGGACTCGGCGGGTTGTTGGAGTTTATGTGGTTTAGGTTCATATCTGAGGAAACATTTTCAAATTATTGTTATAATTTTTATTATTATTATACATATTCTATTTTATAAATATGTTTTTTTCTGGCCACATGAAGGTCTTTTTATTTGTCATTTCAAAGGTTTATTCTTGACCCCTCAGTGTCCCCTCTGGGAGCATTCAGCTGTGTTTGACAGGACGGGATGTGGATCTTTGGACAAACCTTTGAACAGCACGCGCTACATGGGCGGATAGCTTTGCAGTGCAGTGGTCTCTTTCTTGCCACCCAGAGGTTGAACCGTTTGGACTCAAACGACTCGTGAACCTTTCCTTCAGCATCACACAGCAGAAACCTGTCGACATGTTTGGAACCACCACCGGGCGTCAGTGTGTTGTTTGCTCTTCCCTCCTTTCAAGGAGCTTTCTGTGGCTGTCGTCACGGCAGAAACACCCTCATGGCTGGAGTAGTAAACAGCCTGCACACACACACACAGTTTGACTTGTATAATGCTGCTATCTAAGCCATCTAAAGGGATATTCTGTCTACAGAAGCAGTCATATCTGCATCACCTGCATGACGCGATGGGAGAAGATGAGCCGGTTTTTCCTCGTTTCCTTGCAACCCTCAATTTTCCTCTTCTCTCCTCCCTGGCTGCATACACACACACACACACACATGTGTCCTCTCACTCTCTGCCAGACCAAAGCATGCCTGTCATGCAGTTATCGCCTCACAGATCACTAGGTTAGTTGTGGGCCGCCAGCTACAGCTGAGGCAGCAACAGTGTGGATGGGAGCTTCTGGTGGAATGCATAAAAACTCTCACACACACACACACACACACACACACACACACACACACACACACACACACACACCATCACACATCAGTCAGTAGAAAGTGCTGAAGGCTCCGTTTTGAAGCTTTCAGAGAGGAAGCTCAGAAGCTGCATTTACCTATTAAAGAAGAGAGCGTCCACACACACACACACACACACACACACACACACACACACACACACACACACACACACGCACACACACACTTATATCTAGGAAGTGGGTATAGAGATGTGTACAGTTTTCCATAACCATAAATCAACTCTGGCGAACACGCAAACACACACGCATGTATGTGGTTGTCAAGCAGTCCCTTCACATTCTATTTTCTCTGGCCTCGTCCCCCACTCATATACATATCTATATATATCTATCTATCTATATATATATATACATATCTATATATATATATATATATTTATATATATATATATACATATATATATAACCTATATATAATTAACTCGTGTTTTTATGCAGTATAAGACGCAAGAAGACAAAATGCTTTATTATTTTACACAAACAGGAAAACATGGGGGTCTATATATACAAAGGGGGCTCTACAGGCAATATAGTTTGAGCTATTCACATTTTTAGAACCTCTCCTAATCCTGCGTCCAGTTTCACAGAACGTTTGACCGCTGGGGGGTTAGGGTTAGGGTTAGGGTTAGGGTTAGGGTCCATCCAGGCGAATGTGAATGTGTGTTTCAATAATACGTCCCACTTTAAAGCTTCCTTTTGTCTGCTTTTGCTGTCAGAAGCGTTTGTTCCTCCTGATGCGTTTGAGCATCACAAAGATGTCTCTCTGCTCTGAGTTATGCAGAGCGGACATGTGTAAATATCTATTATGTATCAGTGTACCTCCTATCCGCAATCAACACCTGGCTGCTGTGCCCTCCTGCTCACTCCAAACGCTGACCTCTGACCTCCACACGAGAGACTGCAGAGCGAGTCCTCTAGATATTACTGATGTCTGTCTCATCTTCATTTCTAACATCAAGAGATTATTTATCCCGTTGCGTCAGTGTGTGTGTGTGTGTGTGTCTTTTCACCGCCAGTCAGCAGGCTCATGTAATAACAATGAAAACAACTATATCAATGATAATAATAATTATCAGAATTCAAATGCTAATACTACTTTTTATAGTTTGTTAGGACAACAATAACAACATAAACATGTCATACGTGGATTTCTAACACAGGACTGATTATGGGAGCCTACATGGGGGGGAAATATGAATGAACGTAATCCCTCCTTCTATCCTTCATAAATACATCTCCTCCAACATGCGTCTGGTGAGATGTTCCTCCAGCAACTGCTGTCCATCTCTGAACACACACACACACACACACACACACACACACACACACACACACGGATCCAGCTGCTCGTCGCTCTCAGGAGACTTTCATTCGTCGTTCAGTCTCATCTTCCGGCCGCACATATTGACACTATATGGTGACAGCCATCAGTCACATGCACAGTGATCTGATCGAGCTACTGGGTTCGTTTTTACCATCATCGATTATATATTCTAATTTAAATGGTGAAGCAGATTTCAATGAAATGATTGAACACAAACTGTTACTTTTAGCTTTGGCTGATTGTAAAAGTCCATCGGTTCTTCCATCTGAGGCGGTAACATATAAATATGTCACATAGCAACAAAACATATCCGCAGGAAGAGGCAGACTGGACTTTTTCAAGCCGACACCAAAATGATATTATTATTCAGAACATGACATTAATATACATAAGCTATGATTACCTAAACTATTTTTACAAGCTATGATAATGACAACAAAAGTGACTTTACAAACAACAACAACAACACAATTGAAATGTGATGTGTGTAAATGTGTGAGACGAAGCGTGGGCTTGTGTTTGAACATGAACATGGTCAGAAACCTAAAACAAGAAATACAACTAATACGTAAACAAAACACAAACAGAAAGGTTTTATTTAAACACCATTTAAACCCTTTTATGGAGAAACATGTTTCCAGTTAGGTGAGAAAAGTCTTCATAATTCATAAGTTGGTTTTACTAAATCTCATAAATGGACGTCTGCTTTTAAGTACCTTTTGAGGATTGAGATCTGAAGACCAGCGAGTTGGATTCAAATGAACCTTTCAATTGCTTTTGAAGTCGCTGGTGATCAGAAATATTGATTTGTCTCATGAATAAAAAAAGCATTGATGAAACTGTGAATAAGGGCGGATGAGATCTCCGACTAATACAACATTTCCTGAGGACCAGAATATTTTCAGAGTAGTCTGAAAGGTTCTTTCATGCAGATGGAATAATGGAATCCACACCTTTACGCCGGTGTAAAGCTTATTGTGGCATTAACAGGAGTCACTGCCTCTCCGTGATAGACGCTGTACCGTTCACTTTAGCTGCTACAATTCTTTTCACTTTTGCTTTTGTTTTGTTGCTAATTGTGACTCTCTGTCCAGCCGTGCTTTACAAGTTCCGCCACAGAGATTCATGTCGTTTTCAAGGCTTAACTTGCTCATATTGGATT
This sequence comes from Gasterosteus aculeatus, assembly GCF_964276395.1. Lineage (NCBI taxonomy): Eukaryota > Metazoa > Chordata > Actinopteri > Perciformes > Gasterosteidae > Gasterosteus > Gasterosteus aculeatus. The sequence goes on from NC_135702.1 coordinate 17,569,773, forward strand.
ATTTAGACATTATGAGATTTCCAGTCCGACCTAAGGATCTGAAATCCATCCATTGCTGTCTCATTGTGTTTGCACCTGAGCGTGAGCGGAAACCTGCATCCCTTACTCGTCGCCAAAAGGCGTCTGATTGATTCCTGCCGTCGACTCAGTGTTTGCGTTAACAAGTTCTCGTCGGTCACGGCCAGAAACCATCTCTCTATCTCTGTCAGTGACGTTAACCCTCTCCCCTCACTGATGTGTGCAACATCAAACAGCATGGCGCCCGTCACACACACACACACACACACACACACACAGATTGAAGTAGAACAGCTGGTAACAGACATACAACAGAACTGAGCTGTCAGGCCTACACTACAGAGCTGACACACACACACACACACTGATGTAAAAGGAAACCGGTGTTGATCCTGGAGATGTAAGGAAAGCCAGCTGATATGTTTCATGTGTGCTTCCTTCATCAGAGTTCAGTTTTTCAGACTTCTTATCTGTGACAAATGAAGCAACAACATCCTGGGATCCACAGGATTCTTGAACCTCCTTTAATTATATATATATATATATTTCCTACATGCTTAATACAAAAGCAGGTTGTCCAAGACCATAAACTCATGATTGCCAAATGGACAAAGCTATTGAATCATAAAGTGACAAACAGTTTCATTTTGAAAGGACTGCAGACCTGACCATCACTTCTTTAAAACGACTGTAAAACGGCTTTTGTTTCGACCTTTTTGGGGCCGCAGAGTAAAGTCATAAACATTTACACATCATCAACTTTCACGTTGATAAAGGAATAGTTTGCTTTTTTTTTTTTTTTTTTACTGCAGCGGGGTCTGAACGTGGTTGGCTAGCGGGTACAGGTGGAGCAGCGTGGCCACGCCTCTGCTCCTGTTGCCGCCTGACTACAGGATGGAGCATCATTGTGTGCAACTGCATGATTTCCTCTGATTCCTGCCACGAGATAGTGTCTCTCTTTCAACTCCTTTTTGGTCTCCACCAGCTTCCGAGGGAAATGTTTTTAGCCGCTATGAGCTGCTAAATGGTCCAAATGTGCACCAGCTCAGCTGACAAATGGGTCCTCTCTAAAAAGTTTTATTGTCACACTCAGTGTGTGTTTGCTCCTAGTTATACTGAATAAAATGTCTCCACAAACTACAAAGTAAAGGCAGCTGGGACTGATGCATGATGGGAGCGATCGGTTCAAGATGGCACCACAGGGAAGCCGATTCCTCATTCTCTTTTCATCTCCAAATATAAATCTACCATCCATCCACGTGCTGTCTCCTCCCCATTCTTTCCTGACTATCCCCCCTTCTTTTCTTCCTCTCTCCCTTTTTTCTGCCTCCTTTCATCCTTTTCCTCCCAATGCCTTTAACCTTTGGTCTCCTCGTCTCTCACCTCCTTCTTTCCTTTTCCTCTTGCCTTCCCCTTTCGACTCCTTTTGTCTCCTTCCCTACCTGCCTCCTTTACCTCCCTCCTTCACTCTCGTCTTCACCTTTGCTCCCTTCTTCCTTCCCTACTCCTGTCCCCCTTTTACTTCTGTCCTTCTTTCCTTCCCTTGGGGTTAAGGTTAGGGGTTACTCTCACCATCCATGCAGTCCTTTCCTCCCCTATTTCCTTTTTTGATGTACTTCCCTATTTTCTTTGTTTCTTCTCCTCAACTTTCATCCTCTTCTTCATCAGCTCATGTCCCCCCTCCTACTCTTCTCTCGTTCTGTCCCTGTCCGTCTGTCCTTCTTTGACACCCTGCTTCTATCTCTTCCTGATTAACCCCCCTTCTTCCTTTACGTCTGATCTACTTTTACTTTTTCTTTCCCCCCATTCCCTCTCCTTCCCACTTCTCTATCCAGTTTCATTTCCATCCTTCTTCCATTTCTTTCCTCTCTTTTGATCTAGCGCCCCCCCCCCCCCCCCCACTCCCCCCCCCCCCCCCCCTCTAATTGCTTGCAGGAAGGTGCCAGATATTGTGAGGTGTAATGTGCTGTCTGATTCCTCTCTTAGCGTTCTTAAATGATCGCTATTTATTTGTCAAGCCAAGCGATGAGCGCTAATTAAGGAGAAATGCTTTGAACTGCTTTGTGTGCGTGTGCGTGTGCGTGTGCGTGTGTGTGTGCGTGTGTGTGTGCGTGTGTGTGTGCGTGTGTGTGCGTGTGTGTGTGCGTGTGTGTGTGTGTGTGTGTGTGGAGCGGTAGGAAGACGGAGGAAGTTGTCATTGGCAAGTCGATCCCTCGCCGCTTTGAATGCTACTGCAGGCAGATGTGTGTGTGTGTGTGTGTGTGTGT
>NC_135702.1:17574557-17609557 GCF_964276395.1 Gasterosteus aculeatus
CTGGGAGAAAAGTCCGGACTCTACTGGAGTGGAGGTCGGGTCTCTGTAGGCGGGTCGGGGGTCTTTTATTCTCACGCTCTCTTCCCTTTTCCAAGCGGCCCGACGCCACTTGTTGCCAGCGAATCACTGAACTTAATTAGCGGGACAATGTGCGAGCGCTTCGCTGAGCTCCAGCCGTGAACACAGTCACAGCGTTAGAGGAAGGAAGTTAGACGGCGAGCCGGCGAGGAGCCGCCGAGGGGAACCTCTCCACGCCGAGCAGCATGAGGTAAATACCGTCACGCCGGGGGCTCGGCGTCCGAAGCACGAGACACGGCTTCAGTGTCTGTTCTCAGTCCGTCGGCTTTATCTTTTTGTGCCTTATTTCTATATAGAACACGAATAAACATCTTTACCCATGTAGTGCTAATCACCAACACGCTTCATGTATGACGGGTGGCTCCATCTCACTGCATGAACTAAGGCGCTCTGCGAGGGTTAGAAACACACTCAACATCCTGTCACCGTTATTTGGTGTAACCTTTTTAACAAACAGCATTATTAATATTCCTGTCAACATGAAATGCATCAAATACTTCAGCTCAACAATGAACATTCTGATCAGCAGCGGTCAGTTAACGCTCGATTGGAATCAACATCTCTCAACATCCTGAATACGGCCGACTACTCTCACTCATCCACAGTCGCTTCCATCCAATTGTCCTCATTCCAGCTGCCACTTCGCTTTTCAGCTCATTTCCAACATCATTTTTAAATGCAACATTCCAGCAATCAATCGTCTATTTGATGGTTAACGTTTCGAGTAACGATGGTCAGCATCTTGACTCCAACAACCGCTTCTGTCCTCGACACGCTGAGCAACGGATGTGTGTGCTTCCATCATCCTGCGGGCCGGGTACCGGATTCCGCTGTGACCGGCGTCTCAGTCCTTCCTGCTTTGTTCTCATTCCCTGGTGAAAGAAGGCTGCATCCCTTCTGCTCTTTGACTCACAAGGCGCATGATTGACAGTCCCTCCCTCTCTCTTTGTTTCTGTGTCTCAGTCGGCGCTGGGTGGCGAGATGGGTTTGGGGAGTCCCGGTGCTGCGTCGCCCACCAAGCCGGCCGGTCACTACTACCAGCACTACGGCTCCAACCCGCGGCGGAGAGCGCTGCCTATGGACGCCATGGGTGAGACGCTCAAAACACATCCTCCAAAACCACTGCAAAGTCAACTCGATCAGGTTCAGCTCCCCGGACCCAATAAAACATGCAACCGCATAATAAAAAGGTTTAAATTTGTCTTATTAATCCCTCGTGTCAGAAGCCCCCGAGCTGGGCTCAGGGGGAGCTTGCTTGAACGTACTGGTGGTAATACGAGTTTGTCAGTCTCTTTTATTCAGATTACAGACCCATATAAACAAAGTTAAACTACAAATCTCTGCAATCTGTGTTTGTATCAAATACTCTTTGGTTCTAAATGAAATATAAGATACCAGATGATGAGCTCCTGAAACCTCATGAGCACTGAACAATTCTTCAAATTGTCTTTGTGTAGACCTTGATTTATACTACATTATTTATGTAATGTCTTTAAAGCCTGTCTGCCTTTATATACGGATATATACGGGAAAACTCATTTTCTGTGACCTCGGTGAAACATTTAAGGAATCAGGAAAAATTTATTTGCCAAAATATGCCAAACATACAAGGAATTTGTCTCGGCGGTTGGTGCGCGACTGATAAGCTGGACTGATCTGTCTTGTTATTTTGTGGAGTCCGTGTCCGCGTGTGACGGTCCTGTTGATCCGTGTTTGTGTCCGTGTCTGTTTTGAGGGAACTTTATCCCTCTAATAACACTGGGGCCCTTTAGCCGCCGCGGCGTAGCCTTGGTAGCCTGAGCCTTGGAAGGACACTCGATTCTGGGCCAATTTCTGATTTACAAAAAGGCAGTCATTCATTTTTCCATCAAAGTCTCACCTTCCCAGTTAATAGACAGCTTGTCCCTCCCCTTGAGAGAAACCCTGAAAAATAAAATAAACATGTCAAAAGCTGCACTGCCTCCATTTATCAAACCCAAAAGAAAAACTCTACCACGTCCTTTTTTGTGTGTTGTGTCTTTTTTATTAGCAGTGGCGCATTGCGTCGCGCTTGTTTGCAGTGACAGCTTTCTTTGTCAAATATTTCCACGGCGGTGGGAAAAGCGGCCTTGCTCTGTTTCCCCTCAGGGGATCGATTCAATTCAAACAAATAAAAAACAGAATCTCCTTTCCCAAAAGGAGAAAAGGGACCCTCGTGAATTGTTTGTTCTTTTCTCTTTCAGAGGTTCACCCAAAGAAAGTGCGGAAGGTCCCTCCCGGCTTGCCGTCCTCAGTAAGTGATGATGACTTCTGTTTTAAATGCTCGTGTTTCTGCGGTGGTTTTGCAAATGGAGACGAGCTGCTGATGCTCCAGCGTGTTGGGAAGGCCGAGCTGCTAAACTAGGTTGCCGGGTTCTGTGAGTCTGTTGGGGGGAAGATGAGCCCAGCCTTCTTTTGGGGGGGGGTCGACTAGACGTTCTATCTGTCTTTTGATATGTAGTTGTATAAAAGGCACAACCTTAATAATATTGACTGAAAAAGGAAGAGAAAAATATCCATACAAGCGTTGGATTGAATATTGGTGTTGGATCTATGGCATCGTGGGCTAAAGCTGCCGGCTGGAGGTTGTTCTCCCTTCAGTGGTTTGGAAAGGACGGATGTCTTGAGAGAGGTGGAGTCGTGAAGAAAGAAAAGCTGCACACGTTGCCAGACTTGTGAATTTGCTGCTGTCGGAGCCGGACACAAACAGCTGTCGGCTTTGTGCTGCCCTTCCTGTAGTATTTGGACTCTTCTCAATAAAGAAATTAGGTTATTTCAGAAAAGATTGAAATAAATGGTGCATATTTTTGCTTTATTTCCCATTCAGCATTTCGAAGCAGAATGCAAACATTTAGTAGAAGATTTAACCGACAATATACAAATGACAAAATACAAATTGAGACATTTCTGTAATGTTTATTTGCAATAAAAATATATACTTACTTGTGTTTTAATCTGCTTATACAACTGTATAATTGTATAGGATATTTATAGATATAAGTAGCCCTAATCAAATTAAAACTAAGTATCAGTATGCTTTATAATTCACAGATATTATTTTTGCAAACATTAAGGTATATTATAATTAGTTATAATACATTATTATATATATATTTTTTATAATCACGGATATAATGCAATATGAGGTTATATTAAGTAGTAGTTGTTTGTCAATTGAAAATGTAAATGAAAGGATATATAAAGCGTTATTACGATCCTTGTAGAAAAGGAAATGTCAGTAAGTGAATTATGACTCTACCTTATGAGTCACTATATACGAGCCACGATTAGTATAAAGTATTATTCATTTGTATAAGTGCGTGTCACTCCATACAGCCGGATCATAGTGTAATACACCTTTAGAGGTTTGTATAGTGCTGGGAAATACTCGCTGGGACTCATTAAAGTAGCTGTTTGTCAAGAAGGAGCATGATGATCACTATCATATGCGTGTGCTAATTTCCCCAAAAATTCCTTAATACGTTTATTCATCTATCGGGTTTTGGGAAGTTTTGCATTGAAAGTCTTTCTGGTTGATGTGTTGCTGGTTGGAGGCCTTGAGGAATGAACTCAGTGAGATCCGTTCGACCTACATCAGCATTTACTGCTCTTCTCCGTCGTATCTCAGTGGAAACTCAATTTACACTTGGCCAGTCCAAACAAGACATCTCAAGTCACATTGGTCATCTTTATGCTGTTGCATTGAATTATTCATTCTCCCAATCTGTTGTTCCAGCCCTAAAGAGATCAGCTATTGATCACGCCATTACCGTAAAGGATGTTTAAAAAAAAGATAATCATGTCCCACTCAGAGGTTTACGCCTTTCTTTGTTTCCATGTCGCGGCTTCGATCCACTGATTCTGCTTAGTGACTCCAACCTCTGCTGAAGGTAGTTGATTGATCAATTACTAGAAGAATGTCTTTTTTATCACTTTCAGTTGTGTTGTGAATTGTGAATATTTCCACGTAGGAGTTGCTGATATTCTTTGTTTCCATATGACTATACAAGTCATTTATCTTTGGGTTGCCGTTGATAGCAGCAAATAAAGGACAAGAGTATTTTCTTACAATGAAACTATTTATTAAAGTAGTCTTCTATTACCATCGGCTGTTCAATGTATTTATTTCTAATGTGAATTCTGAGGTGTTTTTACACGTGGGGAGTTTTCTCTCTGCTGCTGACCTCATTAACAGCCAGTTAACGCTGACTGAATGTACGGCACGTCGGCCCCCTCTTCGGCTCGGCGGGGGTCCGCCTTTCTGTGGCCCCGGCCCCTTTGTCCTCCCCTTCGCTGTGTCTGCAGCTCAGGAAAAGGAGAAGCACGGTGTGTGTGACGTGGACTGATGACACATAGAATCACGTTCAGGTTCAGATCAAGGCAACAACACTGTGTCCTTAGCTTTAGTAACTGATGGAACTACTTTGTTAGATATAACAATTTAATGCTAAACTCGGGCAACAAAACTATATCGGAAGTTTTAACAATTTAACTTTAGGTTTAGGTACCGACATGACGTCATGTCATTAGGTTGTTGATTTCTGTCGATTTTGTGATTGAGGAGCTACTAGACCTTTTACGTAAGGTTGTTCATCTGAAAGGGACACACATCCCTCCGACCGGTTCCCCTCCTGACTTTGATTCAAAGGCTGTCTTCTGGTATCGGTCCGTGGTGCCAGCACAGCATGTTATCCCAATGCTGTCCAATCACAAGTCGACAGTACATCAGTTCACACCCTGAACGTGTCTCGAACGACCACTTGTGATCACATTGCACTTCCCTGCTTTTGTACGCGAAAAAACAGGTACATCATTGTGTTGGAACAACCAAATACTGGTTTTGTTTAACCAGAGGACGGCAGCGATGCCCCTCCTGGCTCTATTCTGCCAGCTATGAAAACCAGACGACAAAATAAAATAACATACCAGCTGCGTCTGGTCCGGGCTGTTTTTGAGGCAAGCCAAAAGATGTTTGACACAGTGGTGATGAACTGAATATCTCTGTGGGCTTTCAGAAAGTGGACAAAAAACAGCTAATGGCAGATGACATTGTTTCCTTCTACGTCCTCGTTGTGAATGAACCAAGAGTCATTATTGTGTGCTCTAAATATCATATCAGGTGAAATGTAATCCAGAGCATTTTGGAAAAGGGTTTGAGGAGGAGCGTAATGCGTTTTGGTGGATCTTTACGCTTGTATTCAGCTCCGTTCCCTTGCGATGTGAATAGCAGTAAAAGTACCTCGTCCAATTTCTGATTTGAAAGGTTTCATTTTGAACCAGCAAAATCAGGAAATGTTGGGTTTGTATTGGCAATAATACAAGAAGAGGCCGATAGCAGGTCTCAGCTGGGTTCCTTCCCTCCGCTCTTTCCTCTGCATGCCAGGCCACATACGCATGTGGTTTTGGCTTGACGGATTCCAACGCAGTTTTTTTTGTCCTGGCTTGATTGGACGATAAATGTTCCGCTGATAAGACCATTGTAACCACGGGACAACCGCGGGAGTGTTGTGTCTGCAGTCACAGGATCCAGCTTTTGGCTCCCTGTCTTTTGCGCTGCCTTCATGCGTTGTCTCTTTGCTTCAAACCTCTCTGTTTCCACCTCTGTGATGCGAGTAATCCTGCCTGCTTCCTCCTGCTCACATCAAGAGAACGGGAGCGAGGAGAGGACCTGCATGTCTGTGAAATGGAGAGGAGGTTTGACTGCAGGGAAATAAATTCAGAGGCCCCTTCTTCCCCGCTTGTTGGCATCGTAGCAGTTGTGAGGGAGAGAGAACATGTCATTGTACGCAGAGCATTGTCGGTATACCTTTTTTTGGGATTGTTTTTAGATGAACATGTTCAGTTTAGAGTGTCAGATGTCTTCGATTGGCGGGTTCTGTTGGGTCATGAGTGGGTTTCGGTTTGTTTGGTGCTTTGAATCTGAAAAACATGAGATTGCTGACAGGTGTTCATTTTCATAATCACTTCTGTCCCAGTGTTTTTCTAGCTCTGAACTTACATACAAACCAAAACACCGAAACACTTAAGCAACACACTTAGAGATTCTGTTAGCATAGCATCTGTTCTCTATGTTTTCTTCTCTATGTCGTGATTGTTAATGGTGAATATCTGCCAAAATGTAAAGATGCATTAAGCAATGGGGCCAAAATACTTCTATTATGCTTAAATATCAAACACCAATAGAAATTAAAAATGAATAAATAAAAGCTTTAGGAATGACAGTGAAAAATAGCTAATTTTCATTGGAAATGTTGTATGTTTTTTGATAAAGCCCCGCCCACTTGGTCCTTAGACCAATAAGCCTGGCTCCTCCTATTCATATGCATTCATACATATATACGTTGTGTTGAAAACCTGTGGACAAAAAAAGCTGTGCCTTTTCTCTATGAAAGAAATCCAAAAAGATGTCTCGCACCACTGAAGGCATCGGACTGCACTGACTAAGCCACGCGTCCAATATTACCAGCGTATTTCGTTGGATCACAAGCGAGCAATACCTGGTGTGTGCAGGAATCCTGGAAGAAGCAGTACTGCTAAGAGCGGCAGTTGCATTTGATAATTGTTACATTTAACATCAATTTTGTATTAATTGCAGACTTATAGGGACTAACGCTATAAAACAACGTTGTAGCGAGACTCCTTGTAGAGATTCAACATGTAACCATTATCCCACCGCTCAGATATTCCTGTTTTTATACTCGCTGCCAATAGCGACGAGAATGAAATGAGTGAAATGAGTCTTCGTGTATGTTCTCAGAAGCCATCTCTCTTTTGTGCAGAAAATTCAATTTCTTAATCATTTTCCAGAAGCATTTCTTTTTGATTATTTGTTCAGTTTTAGATTTCGAATTTTATAAGTTTATATAATATTTTTCCCCACCTTGTGTTTGGTGTTTCAACATCAGCGAGGCTCAATCGTTTTTGATAGAATTAGTTTAACTACAGTTTTAAATTGACCTGAACATCAAGGTGCTTTTCTGACCCTGAACTGCAGCTTTGGTTAGATATCCAAACCAATTCTACTGCATGGTAGAATGTTCTCTCCGGGGACTCCGGCGTCCTCCCACAGTCCAAAGACATGCTCTGGGGATCAGACTGGAGACCAGTCCAGGGTGGACCACGTCTTTCGGCCAGAGTTAGCTGGGATGACTCCAGCCCCCCGAGACCCTGTATGAAGGTTAAGTAGTTTGTAGATTAGATGGATGGACAGTGATCAGATTGAAGCTGATCACTGTCCTGTCTTTTGCAATTTGCAGGTCAACATAAATACATACAATCATACAATACAAAAGACCAATCATTTCATTGCCCTCTGGAAGCTCTTTCAGCATGTATTTTACTGATCAGCCATTTGTTAAATTGATTGTGTTTCAATGAAATAAGATTTCCGATCAATGAAACAATAGAATCTGAATTCTCTTAAGTACTTTCATCAAGGGGTTTTTGTGACATCACATAATAATTTCCCTGGTTGTAGGAGCCAAATGTTCACATCAAATGTCTTTATTTTATTCTGTACACTGGGTGGCGCTGTTCTTGGGTCCTGTGCGCACCTATATAATTGATTGGGTAACAATTAACATCAGGTGTTGGACCCAGAGAGCGGAAGGGTTTTGACCGCTGTCGCGGAAAGAGAGAGTTGGTTCCATTGGGAACAAAACATTATATGTAAGAAATAAACTAAGATTAACAACACTCAGAACGTGTCTATGGATTATGTCTGCAAGCCAAGATGAACGCAGAGGCGATTACGGCAGGCAGAACAGCGCGTCATACAGACCAATCCGGGGGGAATCCAGCACCACAGTAGCCCAGGTAAAAGGCTATTTTAATACTGGGTTTGGGCTATGAAATCTATGGATACACACACAAACAGACACACACACAAAGTATCTGCAACAACACAACAGGTCTGATAGATTCGTGACAGAAATGGGATATAAAAAACGTGATGATGGTGAGCGGGCCGGACGTCACAGGTTTACAGATGATCTAACACTGTGATGTTTTTGTACTGGATGTAACTGAAGACATGAAAAACACACACACACACACACTCTGCCCAGGCTGCACCTGCTCTGAGTACAAACACAGCTTTAGACAGGGAATGCTTGCAATGTGTGTGTGGTTGGGTGCCATGACAACACTAAGAGGCCAAAAACAAAGTTCTTTTTGTGACAAAATGAACCATTGCTAAACAGCCTGCACAAGTACTGTGTATTTGTACCTGCAGACATGTGAGGTCCCTCATTACATTACATTACATGTCATTTAGCTGACGCTTTTGTCCAAAGCGACTTACAATAAGTGCATTCAACCATAGGGTACAAGCTCAGAGGAACAAGAAACAAGATTTCATCAAATAAGCCAATTTACAATTTGCCATAGATGAGTGGCGTTATAAGTACAATTTAAGTGCTAAAATTTGTTAGTCTTTTAGTCGAGGTAGAGTCTGAAGAGGTGTGTCTTTAGTTTGCGGCGGAAGATGTGAAGGCTCTCTGTGGTCCTGATGTCTTCAGAGAGCTCGTTCCACCATTTCGGAGCAGGACAGCAAAGAGTGGAGACCTAGTCGAGTGTTTTGCTCTCAGTGAGGAGGAACAAGCAGTTTATCACATGCAGAGCGGAGAGTGCGGGTCGGGATGTCGGGTTGGACCAGGTCCTGGATGTAAGCTGGACCCCATTCATTCACAGCATGGTAGGTGAGCACCAATGTTTTGAACTGGATGTGGGCAGCCACTGGTGAAGAGAGCGGAGGAGTGGAGTAGTGTGGGAGAATTTCACAAGATTAAAGACCAGTCGAGCTGCTGCATTCTGGATGAGCTGCAGAGGTCGAATGGTGGTAGCAGGAGACCTGCAGGAGAGAGTTGCAGTAGTCCAGGCGTGAGATGACAAGAGCCTGAATCAGTACCTGCGCTGCCTTCTGAGTGAGAAGAGGACGTATTCTCCTGATGTTGTAGAGCGTGTATCTACAGGATCGTGTTGTCAGTGATGTTGGGAGTCAGGAAGAGTTGGCTGTCGATTGTGACGCCGAGGTTCCTAGCATTTAAAGTGGGTGTTAACACGGAGTTGCCAAAGTTGACCGTCACGTCCTGGGTCGGAGAGTCTTTTCCTGGAAAGAGAAGTAGTTCAGTCTTGTCGGGGTTGATTTTCAGATGGTGGGCGGATCCACTGAGAGATGTCAGTCAGACAGGCAGAGATCAGAGTGAGGGAAGGAGAGAATTAGTTGGGTGTCATCAGCATAGCTGTGGTAGGAGAAGCCTTGCGAGCGAATGACAGCGCCGAGAGAGTTGGTGTAGAGCGAGAAGAGGAGGGGATCCAGGACGGAACCCTGAGGAACTCCAGTAGTAAGAGGACAAGGTTCCGACACAGATCCTCTCCAGGTTACCCGGTAGGTGCGTCCGTTGAGGTAGGACGAGAGAAGGGAGAGAGCAGAGCCTGAGACACCAAGTTCCTGAAGGGAGGAGACACGGATCTGGTGGTTGACTCTGTCAAATGCAGCAGAGAGGTCCAGAAGGACGAGGACAGAGGAGAGAGAGGAGCTCTAGCAGTGTGGAGTTGCTCTGAGACAGCGAGGAGAGCAGTCTCTGTGGAACGGCCTTGAAGACTGACTGGTGGGGGTCAAGGAGGTTGTTATGGTGGAGATAGGAGGAGAGTTGGTTAAAGATCACACGTTCAAGAGTTTTGGACAAAAAGGGAAGAAGAGAGACCGTCTATAGTTGTTTTCTTCAGAAGGGTTGAGGGTGGGTTTCTTCAGGAGAGGGTTGACTCTCGCCTCCTTCAGAGAATTGGGAAAACAGACAGATAACAGAGCATTGTTGATGAGACAGGTGAGGAAAGGAAGAAGGTCAGGTGCGATAGATTGTAGAAGATGTGATGGAATGAGGTCAAGAGGGCAGGTGGTCGGACGGGCAGAGCTTACTAGGGTAAGAATTTGGTTAGGAGAGAGGGGGGTGAAAGAGGAAACTGAGGGCGATAGAGGTGAAGCCGGTGGGATGCAAGACGTAGGAGGTGGGTTTGAGAAAGAGGAGCGTATGTCAGCTATTTTCTTCGTAATTTATATTTACGCCAACTCCTTTCCGATGCTCGCATGGTGGCTCTCATGGCACCGGTTGAGACAGCCACGGAGCCGGAGGGGATTTGCCAGTCCGTCGGGTCGTCAGAGGGCAGAGAGAGTCTAGAGAGGAGGAAAGAGTTGAGAGGAGAGTCGGATGCAAGAGTGAGAAGGAGTCGGTGGAAGGTAGAGCTGATAGAACAGAGGATGCCAGGGAGGAGGGAGAGAGGGAGCGGTCAGCAGTCAGTATCATTACATATATACTGTATATACTTATAACATACGTCCATCCCCCAACCCCAACGCTACATTAACCAGGGAGCTCTGCTGAAGTTTGAAGCTTCCATTGCTTGTGTCGTGTTACTTTTGTCACCATCGACTTGCTGTAGTCGTTCCTCGGTCCGTACTGATACAAACAGATACTATGTGCTTTGGCCACTGTGTAAAGAATCTAAAAACAAAGAGGTTCTACCAAAGCTGCAGTGTTATTGGTACAAAATCCTGGTGTTTCCTGGCTAATGTTGAATGGCCAGCGTACATATCGCATATTGTACCATATATATGCTAACTCTATCCCGGCCTATGCAAAATGTCAAAGCTCACGAAGAAAAGCAACCAGAGGCTATAGGATTCTCCAACATCGCTCACTCCATGCTGGACAAACCGTCCAACTAAATTCTGCCACTTGCATTGAGGTCTAATTCGTTGTCTAATTTGAAAGTTTTCCTGAGGTCGTTGCTTGGCAGGTGGTGCTTTGTGGGCGGGGCTTGGTATGGCTGGCTCTCAAACTTTCTTATATTACAGCTAAAAATGTTCTAAAAATATTTCAGGAAGGGACAGTATGTTCAATAATATTAAGCAACTGTAACTTTAATGGACTAAAAGCTATTTTGTTTGTAGCCTGTGTGATTTGCAATGACAGTGAAGCGACAAACACACACATACACACACACACACACACACACACACACACACACACACACACACACGCACACACACACACACACACACACACACACACAGCATCTGATAACATTTGTGTCAAATGAGTGATGGTAGGTGAAGGGTTGATATTTTTTGATATTTCCATCTTTTTTATATGTTTGGCTGATGTTTTTAGACCACTCCTATAAACGAAAGCACGCAGCTTGATTCGACTTTTACACTTTCAAAGAGGTTCCAAGTGTCATTTCAGCCTCTTAGCTTGTTTTTTCTCTAGTTTTTTCACATTGAGAGCCTTCAAGCACTCTGTGCTTGATGTGTGTGATGTTCAAATTTGGATATTGAACATGTAAAAAAAGGCTTCTCCTGCACTGCCGCTTTTGCCCTGGTGAATTCAGAAAGATTTCAAATGCCATTTTCGCATTTTGCTGCCCCTCCGATTGCTTCTGTTTGAAAAAAAGAGAAGTCTGTTTTCTTTCATCTTTGTTTCGCATTCCTTGCAGAGGATGGGTATTTTTCTTTTAATGAATTCCTTTCTCCCCCCCACCCTCTGCTCTCCCGTCTCCCTGCGCTGCAAGTTTTGATATTGTTGTTTGTCAAATTTAGTTTGCTGAGTTGATGATTTACTTTCGAGAAACAATTAAACGTCACTTGAGAGGAGAGCGTGGGATGTCTTTGTAATCAAAAGGAAATTAGGCATCAGTTGCTAACATTAGCAGGTTGCACAGTGTCGTCTCGCTGTTGTTTTTCTTTGTTGGTGTTTTTCTTCCTTTAGATATGATTGTTTTAGTTAATTTGTTGTTCAGGCTGATTCTGAAGCTCGTCCTCAGAGCTTTGCTAATGCTGAATGAATAAACAGTAATCTATACATCAGATTATCCCCCCAAAATGGCTTTAATGGAACCTTGAAAATGAAAGTAAAAGTAAAATGATATATGTGTCTGACACACACACACACACACACACACACACACACACACACACACACACACACGCACACGCGCGCGCACAGACGCATTTCTAACGGAGACAATAGCTCCAGCCATTGAACTGGCTTGTGAATGTAACGGATTTTACCCAGAGAGAGCTTATATTAATATTTCCAGCACACTCTTTTAGACATTTAAAGAAGACATCATTTTTATTTGATCTTGATATTTTTATCTTGAAAGAAGCCTGCTTATTATCAACAATTGATTCATTTCCCTTTACTGTTACATGTGGTTGGGTTGTGAGGGGAGATTAAAGGCTTGAGGAGGTTTTGGAATATTGTCACGTTGTCTGGATGTTCTCATGTGAGAGTTTTTATCTGATTTAGTTTAGATTTAAATAAATCCTGTTTTTTATTCATTATTGTCAATTGTGTATTTCCACAAATTTGCGGTTTGATAGTATGAATTAGCATTAGCATTTTCAATTTAGTTTAAGAAAGCTAATTTTGTGAATGAATTAAAAGATCTTCTATTATATTATGCTTTTTTTGTTTTTTACGTTAAAGGAAATATTACTCACTACATTTTTATGTTTCTGGTTTATGCAATTCCACGGTTGTTTCTTTTAGTTACATCATATCCAAAAATCAGACATATCATTTTTGTATGAATATCACCTATAATTTATCCCCTAGAATCCAACATGGGAATTGTGAAAGTGTAAAAGTCTCAAACAAATAAGTTATTAAAATCACAGCTTTGCACTAAAATCTCTAAAAATCTATTAAATATTATTACAAATGCATTATCTTAAACAAATTTAAAATGTCCTGCTCAAATGCTTCACTAAATCTTCTGCACAAAACAAAAAAGAAAAACATTTATCATCTCAAGACAAAGCATTTATTTAAAACAGAGATGAAGCTGCAGAGATTAAAAAAAATCTTAATTTTTAAAAATCTCATTTTTACCTGAAGCTCATGATTTAGTATTTTTAGCTTTAATCTAGAAGATCCAGACTGAGAGGTTTCATCTTCAGCTCCCTATCAGCCCCAGCCTTTATAAAGCAGACGTTGATGTCCTCCGCTATCTTTTCAAGAAACAATCCTGGGGTTGAATTTTTTTTGTTGATTTAAACGGAAGTATTTTCAAACCCTGAACCGATTAAATCCTGTCAGCGATCTGACCGGGGCGATCTGCTCCCCTCCCTGTTTATTTCCTACAATCGCCCTCTCTCTCCCCCCCTCTCTCTATCTCCCTCCCTCTATCTCTCTCACTTTCTCTCTCCGGTCAGATGTGGTTTTGTTTAAAGTCGACAGCGTTAATTGAATTACGCCAGGTCTTGCAGAAGGCACAGTAGGAGAGCCGGCGGTCCCTGGTGGGCCGCGGGTGGAGGAGGGATGGGTGGGGGTTAGGTGTATGTGTGTGTGGCGGGGTGTGGGGGTGTAGTAGGGAAGCGGTTTTGGTGAGCCATACTGGCCCCTTCAGGCAGACCCAGGTACCACAGAGGAGCCACGGACCCCGGCAGTCGCTCACTGTTAAACCCACAGGTTCCGATGGCATCACCTGCTGTGTGTGGACAGGCTTGCATTTGTGAGCAAACCTTTGACCGTGTCACATTTGAGAGATAGTTATCAATTCTTTGTGTTCTTACATCAGCATTTTGGTGTTTTGTTTTGATTTCAAC
Organism: Gasterosteus aculeatus; assembly: GCF_964276395.1. Classification (NCBI taxonomy): domain Eukaryota; kingdom Metazoa; phylum Chordata; class Actinopteri; order Perciformes; family Gasterosteidae; genus Gasterosteus; species Gasterosteus aculeatus. Next base: position 17,588,266 of record NC_135702.1, read on the forward strand.
AGTTATCACACTCACCACACAAACTGTCTAATTTAAAAAAAAAACAAGAAGTATTGATTTAAAATACACTAAAAAAATCTGAAATTAAATAAAAAGCAGAGCCTTTAACTTTAGTTGAGTCTGTAAAAAGGGAATTCAATGCAGTAAAATCACTTAAAAAGGAAGAAAAACACACAATGACCTCACCACCTCGTGTGTGAAGTGCTGAAAATGGAGAGTGTGTGTTTGTTAGCATGCTGCTCAAATTAGCAATGTTGCGCCGGGCCTTGGCAGAAGATGAAATGAGAAGGAGGCGGAAGGAGGGGTGAGACTGGAGAGCCTTCATTTTCAGCTTGACATGTAGAGACACAAAATAAAAAGATGTCCTCGGACCCATCGTATTTTGTTAAAGCCTTGCTATTACTAATAGTAATATCTAATTAAATAATTAACATTTTCATCCAACGTGTGTTTTTTTTCTGGCGACTGGATTCATTGATTGCTGTCAGGATGTAAAGAGAATTGGAACAGAACTGAAAAGATTTAAACTGCAGGTCACCATAGCAACAGAATCAATGCTTCATGTTTCAGGTGACAGGTGTCAAATACCGTACCGACGTCCCACGCAGATGCATAGAGCATATTGTGGGAAACTGCCTTTTTAATTCAAAGACATTGAAAGAGAAATATTTGTTTTAGCTTTGCCTCTTTCTCTAGTTGCGCATTACAAATGTTATGCTAGCTTCTCTTGGGCTTGTAACTGATATTGTACTGCGATACCGACCCCATCTTATCCTCATATCCATATTTTGTCTGTAATAATTAGCATTCTCAACAAACAGGTTTTCACTATACTGTGTTAGTTTTGCCCTGTTCACTGATGTTGGACCGCTTGGCTTTGCCCAACCAAAGATGCTAGCTTGCGCTCCGTTAGCTCATTGTGGTGTACCAATGGCTTACCGCCCACCCCGTTAGCTGTCACAGCTAACTTGTTAGCTACTCAAATACCACTCCACTACCGGTCAATTAGACCCCCAACTGACCTGGTAGGAGTGAGTTGTGGTTTAGAGCCAAGGTTGGCGGTTTGACCCCATGGTCCTCCTCTCCGCATATCCAAGTGTCCTTGAGCAGCACTGAATCCCCAGGTGCTCCTCAGGTGCAGCTCACCGCTTTTAATGCTGAGGATGGGTGGACACAGAGGTCCAATTTTGTTTGTATGTGGCATTAAAAAGTTTCACTTTGGAAAAGGATTTATTTTTTCCTTGACTGCCTCAGACATTTCAATGTTTGTTTTGTCGATGAAATGACCTCAGTCTGAAGATGTTTGCTGCCTTTCTGTCCTTGTGCGGACTTCCACAGAGACCCTTCTCTCTCTTGGATACAGACACACACATACACGCACACACGGATGCCTGCTGCAGATGTGGACGTTCCCTGGTGCATTCCTGAGCCCAAACATTTGGCAACCCTGTGATTGGCTGAAAGGCTATAATGAAAATCACATGTCGTCACACACACACACACACACACACACACTGACTAACACACACATGCACACACTCAAATCAGTTGTTGAGACAGAACTGCTTTGAGTCGTTGATGTGTTAAATATCTCTCCTGCTCGACTGCACAGAATGTCAAACGCAATCATGCTTTCTTCTTTTTTACAACTTTAGTTTCACAGGGAGTCAAATCCTTTTTATTATTTATATTTTTTGCATCCAAGCTGTTCGAAGACCTCATTCCCAGATTTATCATTTTCATAGCAACCGCGTTTATATGCTGGCTTTGAAGTTGCTGACAAAAACGTTAGTATTTTGTTATTTATTTTTTGCAGTCGAATATTAATTGTCAGATGTCGGTGCTTCTTTTAATGCAACAACTAATGTGGAGAGTGCTGCCTGCTGACAGCTAATATGCTGTGTGATTTTAACATGACAAGCTGGCAAACCATTTTTATCGTAGAAAAATGAATTTGTGATCACAGAAAGAAACCAAACAAATGTGAGAGATAGTTATCAGAATTTATCATGCAGCTGTTGAATCCTGAGCTTTTATAAATTATATTCGAGTCTGCAGATGAAGGCTTATAGAAGATGCGGTTCCGGTACTTTGGCATTGGTCGGTCCACTGTGTTATGTTAGGTTCATGGCCATAATGATTAGGGTTGTCAACATGAATGCGTTAATCTATGCGATTAATGTGGTCAAGATTAATGCAACAAAATATTTTAACATAGTTTTTTTGTTTACTTCCGGTCCTGGAAGTTGACCACGGAAATAAAATGGCCGCTAGCTGCAGTCCGTTACATTCAAATCCATATTTGTTTTGCTTTACAGACAAATAAGTCTGAAAAATGAGCTTGCAAAACACCCCAAATTTACGGGTTGTAATTGGAACTGCACAAGTAATTTAAATGATCATATTGGAACCTGGCAATAACCTCCCAGTGACTTGTCTTAACTTCAAAGTAACTTTCTAAAATATCCTTAAAGTAGCAGGACAAAGTTCATCCAACAGGTGAACCCCCCTCCAGTTCCTCATTTATTCTCAATATACAGGAAGTTTTGTTTGTCCCCCCCTCTGCAACGCTTCCCTCCAATTTGTTGAATTTCCCAAAATGTTCTGTTTGTTAGGCTGAAAAGAAAATCACAGGAAAATCACCATAAGGGCTGCTTTGCATTTTTAATTAAGAAACTAACATATGAATATATTTGCATATTATTGAGTTGCAGATTAAATCATGCATACATAATTAGCGTGCAGCAGCGCTTGTTCGTTCGCCCTTCTCTCTCTCTCTCTCTCTCTCTCTCCCTCTCTTTCTGCACTGTGCTTACTGTTTTTTCGGCAAGCTGTGGTTCTGATGGATGCCAGACACACACTCACTCACACACACACATACACACACACACACACACACACACACACACACACACTCGCTTCTTGAGAAAGTCAAACACTCACATCACAGACACACTACACACCCTCTCCAAACACTTTGGGTTCTGTGTGTGCGTCTCTCGCTCTGTTTTTTTCCTTTTTGAGGAAAATTAGCGTCTGATTTTCTGAATTGAGGCCACGTCAGTTTTTTGTATTTTCATCCTGATTTTATCGAAGAGAGAAGAAATAAATATTTGCACACCTTCTCTTGGTGTCATTCCGTTAAGTCTGTTTGTATGTCTTGATCCATCCCTTCGTATATCCATCCATCCAAGTGCCATAAACCTGCATTCCTTCTAGTGGCCATCAGGGGGTAACTCGTGTGTTTGGATAAAAGTACGTTGATCTAAGGTTGTTTTAATTATATCCACAACATTAAGATCACATTCTGGTGAAGGTTGGCTCATTTGAATTAGTATAATGATGGGGTCACATTCACATTAGTATAACGGTGGGTCATTTTATATACAGTAGATCGATGTAAGAACAATGTTGATGGGATATTCTCAGTAATAATGTAAAACAATAAAAAGTTTAGTGAACAAGAAGAAGTATTTTTATTACTGTAAACACATAAAAAATGAGTATAGCTTTCACCATGACGACTCCCATCATACTTTGGGGTATGTCCCGTTGCCAGCTGCTTATTTTCACCTGTTATTGTTATTTTAGTGATTTTTTCACGTCGCTTTAGCTCAATATTGGTGCCCAATAGATTGCAAAGGCAGTACCAGTCAGTACGATAAAAAACATGACGTCATGTCACGCATGTGCGGTCTGCTGCGGGACATGACCAAAATAAATGCTAATGCTAATTAGCCATCCTTGCTCACTAACACGTGCATATAATTTCATTCCAAAGAAACCCAGGCAGGTTACTTTTTCAGAACGGCACAAGCCGATCTCAGTTGGGTATTTAGCAACATGCAAATACATGTAACGTGTAGTCTGTCCATCAGGAGACGGATCCTCCTCTGACGTTCTTCCTAAGGTTTCTTCCCTTTTTCCCTCTTGGAAGGGTTTTTTCATTTTTTGGGGAGTGTTTCCTGTGCCGATGGAGGGTTTCGGGACAGAGGATGTTGTATGTGTACAGACTGTAAAGCCCTCTGAGGCCAATTTGTAATTTGCGATTTTGGGCTATACAAAATAAAATGAATTGAATTGAACGTTAAATGAGTATCTTTATGACCGTGGGTTTGCCGTAAATGTTTTTTTCTAACTTTATTGAGAATCTGGCACAGCGACTTAGCGCAGCGTCTTATATAGTGATGTGTGTCTTAATGCGAAGCTTTAGAAATGAACACAAAGGGATTCTGTATTCTGAAATGGGTCATCTGTCCAATGTGTTGATAACCGACTGCAGCCCGCGGACAGAGAGCGCCAGCCGACTGACAACAACCCCCCGTCCGCCCAAACCTCTCGCCGTCACTGGAAAATGGGTTCTCGTTTCATTTGTTTAAGTTATACAGCATGCGCGTCGATACACACGTCCCTCATTGTTTGGCCGTCGCCATGCCTCTCTGAATATTTAGCTTGCGAGCCTGAAAGGTGTGGGCACCTTTGCTTTAGCTCCTAGCAGTGTGCGTTTGCACCGCTACCACGTGACGCGGGCCGCACCGCTAGACTTTAGCTAGCTGTAGAAAAAAGAACTTGGAGATCAGGAGAAATATCAGAGGTTAAAGTAGTTTTTGAAGGATTTCTATTGGCACATGTATCTCTACATAATACAACAAAACATTGTCCAATAGCTGTGCAGAAGGGGCCTGTTGGATTCATTCTTCCAGTTAACTTTTGTGTACTTTTTCAACAGATTCATCAGTTTAAGTTCAAATTTGTGCAACAGTTGGATGGAAATATATGGTATCACACTGAGTTACTCACAATCTGCCTCACATGTGCCTCTGTTTCAAATATGTAAGCGTGTGTGTACCTTCATGTTCCTCCATGTGTGTGTGGGTGTGTGTGTGTCTTTAAGCCAGCACTGATCCATGTGTGAGAGAGAAATAAACTTGACTTATTTTGACAAACCAAAAGAAAGGACAGAAGAAGAGCAAGAATACTGGAAGAAAGAAAAAGGCAAAAGAGGTGAAATTACAGGAAAGGAAATGAAGAGGGAAGGAATCAAGGCAAAAGGGAGGAAAAGAAAGGCAGAGGACTAAGAAGGAAAAACAGTAGGGAATTGAAGAAAGATGCTGTGAAAAGAGGAAGAACTTCAGAGGTAAAAAGAGAGATGCAGAGAAAAAGACGTACACCAGGTAAACCCAAACCCAGAAGAGCAGGGAGGGAGATCCACAACTTGGTGTCATTATGTCAGGAAAATCCTGTCAGCGTGAAATCGGGATGAAATGTGAGATTATTTATAATTATAATATATATATATATTATAATTCAACGACGGAGTAACTGTCATCTCAACACAAGACAGGAGGAGAAGGAGGAGGGGAGGAAGGACGAGGATAGGGGAGAAATTGAGAGGTGGAAGACGGGAAACTGGGTGGGATCGTGGCATTTTAAGGAAAGAGGTTGAAAGAGCCATTTGGGATGAAATGTGAGATGGGGGAGATAGGAGAGAGGCAGGGGGGGGAGGAAGGAGTAGATGAGGAAGAGGGAAGGATGGAAGCGGAGAAGGCAGGGAGGATGAGAGAGGGATGAGGGAGAAAGGAACACGTGACCTTTGCTGGCTCCGGGTCAAAACAGAATTGGACCATGATGTCTCTGGTCCACCTTAAACAGATGTGTTGAGCTTAAGCTTGGAACAGAATGTACTGTACTACCTTAAGGTCAAAAGTCAGCTGCTATGAGAACATACCCCCCCCCCCTCCTTTTCTCCTCTTTCTCCATTTCTCCTTCTCTCCTTTCCTTTTCCTCTCCTCCACTTTCTTCTCTCCTCTCCTAACGCATTCCTTGGAGCACTCCTTCTCCTCTCCTCTCCTCTTCATCCGTCTTCCTCTCCTCTGCAGGTTTGTTGACCAAGCAAGTGTCAGGCAAAATTAAAAATGCTGTCTCTGCTTCTTTTCCTCTAACGGGTAACTCTTTTGGGGTTCTATTTACCCCCACTCTATTCTCCCCCCTCCCTTTCTCCCTCATTCTCTCCATCCCTCCATGTCTTCTCCCTTCATGTCCCATGCAGTCTGGTTGGGTACAATGCTGGGAGCCAGCCAGCGCCGCAGACAGATGGTCCACTTATTAGATGTGCATCAGCCCTCCCTCCCCTTCCTGTAGCTCGCTTTTTAATCAAATTAAAGCCAAAAGAAGGGGACAGCGATGGGGAGAGGGAGAGGGAGAGGGAGAGGGAGAGGGAGAGAGAGAGAGAGAGAGAGAGAGAGAGGGAGAGGGAGAGGGAGAGAGAGAGAGGGAGAGAGGGAGAGGGAGAGGGAGAGGGAGAGAGAGAGAGGGAGAGGGAGAGAGGGAGAGAGGGAGAGGGAGAGGGAGAGGGAGAGAGAGGGAGAGAGAGGGAGAGAGAGAGAGGGGTTTGGCAGGTCTGCTCGTTTTGAAGTCTATTATTTGTTTGAATAGGATGAATGATGACGACGTTAATATTAAATGTATGAGACTGAATCACAGTCTCTGGTGTCTGCCAGGATCCTTCTCTCTCTTTCTGTTTGTCATTTCATGTTGTTTTTAAATGGGAACCAATTTTTTCCATCAGTCTACTGAGTTGGTGAGCTGTGTGAGCTCGCTCTGTGGCTCAGGACGAGCTTTGATAATGCTCTGATGATGTCATAGTGAGGGTTATCTTGGCCTGGGGATATGAGAACAGACCACCACATAAAGCTTGCATTATAAATTCAAGTTTAAAATGAACTGTAAATAATAATAATACCGGACGTCAACCATTGTTTATGCATTGCCGTTTTTAAGGCTTGAGTTTGGCATTTCACCTGCCAACATCTTGTTTTTTTGCAACTACACTTGGAGTTAAGTACAACCCAATGCTGAATAACATTTTTCTGCCACCAAAATGTTTGAATTAACTAAAAATCCATCGTGAAAGGGTTCAATTTCCAACATCCCAGAAAGCTCCTACACTGAACATTACATAGGCAGTGACCTGTCAATCACAAGGAGCCCTAAAGCTGTTTTAAGGTTTATTCACAAATTGCTAAATGAACAAATGTGCTGTATTGAAGACGACTCGAAACTAGCAACAGTCATTTTCTCACTTGTATAAAGGAAGAGGAGTCGCCCCCTGCTGGCCGTTTGAAAGAATGCGGCTTGCCAGCACTTCTCTGCTCTGTGAGAAGTCCACCAGCCAGCGTGCCACACTTCACTGCTGCCTTTAGTCTGAAGAACTGCCACTGACCTCTCCGCTTGCTCACTTTCGGTTTGACCTCAGGGAACAGCGATATTCCCCATTGCCACAACTAGTTGGTACGAGAAGCCAACGTTGTAGCAGGAAGGGGGTCTATCGAAAGAAGAGAGGAGTGAAAACACTCATGTCAGCGATAGATCCAAAAATGTCAAAGATTATTGAAAACAAACCCGATCGAACACAGACAGGAGTTTTCCAATCCTTCCTGCAGAGCTGCACGGCGTTGTGGTAAATCTGGGGAGTCTGTGCTTTTGGGTCTGTACACAAACCTGCATGTCAATCAGACTTACAATGGAGGCTCTGTCTGTATTTTAGAGTTTACCTTTCATTTTCAACGCGCCATCTGACCAATGAGACTTTGTTTTCTTGTTATATAGTTGAACAGCTCCTCACACAAAACTATTGTTTTAACGCAATTGTGTTTTTTATAAAAAGCCACAGACACAGTTGATTAATTCAAGTTGAATTGTCTGCCAGGAAAGAAACATTTGTCACTCGCATGAATAAATGGGTGGTGTTTAGGGCGCCACCTATTGGCCCGTTGGAGTTTGAATAGTGCTTCCTTGAATTGATGTCATTATTTGCATCTGATTTCATCATGACTCGTTTGCAAGGGTACAAATCCAGTGGCCGATGAGAGTACAGTGACTGAGCCTCCAGTCCACACTATGAAGTAGTCACTGAAATGGCATTAAAATAGCAACAGATTGTAGAAAAAGTAAATGTTTGATTTCAGCTCTAATAAAGTATAATAAGTCTCAATGAGGCTCAGATGACAATCAACATGTTGGCCAGGAGGTATTTCAGATTTCCTCTGTTGAGATCAATGAAAGAGGAGAGAGGAGGAGAGAGGAAGGAACTAGCAGAGGACACATGGAAGGAGCTGAGAGGGAAAAGGGACAGGTCGCCCTCGAAAATGAGATCTCGATCTCAATGGGACTTTTACCTGGTTAAATAAAGGTTAAATAAAATAAAATAAAAAAATGAGAAAAGAAAGGAGAGGAAATAATACATGAGCAAAAGGTCTAGCTGAGGTGGAAGCAAGAGGACAGACTGGAAGGGAGGAGGAAGGGGACCGGGATAAAAGGAGGAAACATGGAAGGAGGGAAGAGGGGAGTGAGGCAAGGAGGAAGAAGAGAGAAATGACGAAACAGGAGGGGAGAGGAGGAAAAAAGTGTACGGGCAAACAAGGGAAGAGGAACAAGCATGGAGCGAGGAAACAAGGAAGGAGGGATGAAGTGTGAAAGGAGAAGACATGAGAGGAGGTGAACCAGAGGAGAACAAAAAGAGGAGGAATACAAATATTTGAGAAGACTAGAGGAGGAGGGAGTAACGGAGACGAGAGGGAACCGGAGAGTAGGGAAGGAGTGAGCGGAGTAAAATAAGGAGGAAAGTGTCTGAAAGCGGCGGAAAAAGTGAATATTTGTCTCAGTTCACAGCACGCGAGGAGGAGGCCGGTGGAGAGACACGGGGTGAGACACGGGGTGAGAGCTGGAGAGACACGGGGAGGATGACTTCCACGCGCCATGTCACTGTGGAAAGTTTAAAGCAGCCATGCGCGCGCGTTCATATGTGCGAGAGCCTCCATTTAACCTCTCTCTCTCCGTACATTTGCCGTGCACGTGTGAGAGGGAGAGATGAGTGCCCCGCCCCTTCTCTCTCTCTCTCTCTCGCGCGCGCTCTCTCTCTCTGCCTACTTTGCATATTCCGCGCGCCGCGGCTCGTTCATGTGGTAAAATGCGACTGAAGGAATCGTCGACCGGGGAAAAAAAACCGCGCGAGCAGCGACACGCGAGCGGAGCGGCGAGAGTTCCACATCAAAACAAATCCGGGAAAAGTTGAAGCGAGAAGAGGAAGAAGAAAAGAAGAGCAGAGAAGGGCGGGGGGAGAGAACTACACCACGCAGAGGGAGGACAGGGAGACAGCGGGGACAGGAGAGGGACAAGCAGGGCTTCTTTTTCTCCATCTTCGCGGAGGAGCGATGTATTGCGCGTACACCATCCCCGGGATGACCGGCAGCTCGCTGATGTACTACTACAACGGCAAAGCGGTAAGACCCGCGCTCCATCCCTCCCGAGGTCTCCCTCCGCCGGAGAGCGAGGGAGTACGGGAGAAAGAAGCGCGCGCGCGTGTGTGTGCGCGTGAGAGGCGGAGGTGACCAGCGTCGCTGCTTCAGACAGAAACAGCGATGCTGCTGTTTGGCGAGTAGAATGTGCGTGCGCGTGTGAGCGCGCGCGCGGCGGGCAGGTGACCGGGGCCGCCGCGCGCGCGCGCTGCCCGGTGGCGGGTTGGTCGGTAAAATGTTGAACAGACGAAATGTGACGTGAACGTGGCGCGTGGCAGCGCGCGCGTTTCACACCTCCGCTGTCGGAAAAAACATGTAAAAATAGGCAGCAAATGTCTACATTTTAACTGTTGCTTTTACCGTGTTTGCGCACGTAATGCGCGCTGGTTTTTTAATTCATCCGTTTGCAGATTTTATTTTTGTCTTTCTCTGTTGCGTATTTCTAGTTTTTTTTAAACGTAACAATCCCAATCACCACCTTTTAGGATGAAGATGAAACGGTTTCGGATGCGGACTGACACACGTGTGTTTGTTTGATTGCGTGTTCCATTCAGAGACCTGCCGCTTTCCATATATATATTTTATATATATTTACATTTATTTTCTTACTTTTGTCCCCTAAAACGGTTTTTCTGTCGTAATTTCGGCCTGGAATTCTATTTACATTATCATTTTATAGTAATATTCAGTTTAATTTAGCAATAACCCAAAAAATATATTTAAGGCATATCTGCAAAATTCCTTTCCTTAATTACAGAGTTCTATTGAATATGGATATCAGTGATGATCTGTCATTAATCATGCAATTTTGGATTACTTTTTGTATTCATGTTAAAATAATATTAATGTAACAAATCCCCTGAAAAAAATTAAGTTGGAGGCCTCCCCAGTTTATTAAATATATACCTCCCTCAATTGCAATTTTTTCTTGTTAGAAATATATTAATGCGTTTCTTGAAAACCCTTAAATCAATGTAGATTCAAAGAGAAAATCTTCCTGCAAGTATGAAGCTATCTGACCTCCTATGAACCTGTCTGTCTGTCTACCCCCCACCTGCAAAACACCTGTCTCAGGGTCAGGTGCCTTTGAGAGGAGAGTGAACGGGGTGGGGGGGTGAAGGCCAGAAATAAGAACCAGCACATGATAACGGAGCGAGGTGAGGGGGGGGGTTTCACAGATTTTTATTGGCTTTAAAAAAGGCAGCAGTGACTGCAAGTCGCAGGTGTCAATGAAGACGGAAGGCTGGGATTTCCCACGGATCCAGCTGTCAGCGAACTGTCCTCTGCCTTTGTCTCCTCTCTGACTCCTGACTGACGCTCTGCACACGTCTAAGAGGAAAGGAAGGAGGAGACAGCGAAGGAACGTGGGAAAAAAATCGTTTATATTTCCAAATATATTGTTATTATATTAACACAAATAACAACAGGTAAATCATTTTTTTAAATTACTAATAATAATTCCAATTCAGGATCTTACAGACCTTGAGAGAAGATCTATCAATATCTTTTCACAAATATTGTTTGGTTATCAGGAAGAAACACCAAAATTAGGTTTTCCTTTTTTTGTATAGAGAAAATAACATGCTTAGATTTGTACATAAAATGGTGCTTTATTTTTGACATATCTATGATGTTAATTTCTATGAGATTTCTGAAGCTCATCTAATTCTTGCCTTCATTCATATTTTCTAATGCATTAAATCTGCCTTTCGTACATCCTGTACCTATTGATAATAACTAGTTTAAAACTGCGTGTCCGTAAACTCGCATTCTGCGTTCAACACTGATCTGAGGTCAGAGAGGCTGGTGTGACCTGCAGCTCCGTCTCCCCGCCGGCGAGCGCTCCGTCCTGCCTGGCCGGCGGCCCCGCAGCCTTATGCCCCGTTTTGCAGCAGCTTTCTCTGCGGTCTGGGGGCCCGTCTTTGTACCTCGGAGCTCCTCGGGACTCCGGTGCCACGGGGGGCTCGGCAGTGGCGGCGCTTTTGTTCGGCGGCTGGATGCCACTTTGTGCCCGACGGACTTGATCTGTTGCCAAGCTCCTTTCCATCTTCACTTCACCCACCATCCCCCCTCGTCACACCCGCTCTGTGGCGACTTGTTCACGCCCGCCGTCCAATGGCGGAGAGGGAGACAATGCACAAATGGGGAGTCTCTGGTCGGCGAGGTGATTCGGTGTGCAGCCGGGGCTGGTTGTGGAGCGTGTGGAAACTGGGGCAGAGTGGTCCGGGGGTTTAAGAGCAGACAGCCGCAGCAAGCCGCGCGCGGCCCGCCGGGACCGAGCAGCGCAGAGGCCGAAATCAGGGGGGCGGGGGTTGCTTTTGGTTTGGGGAGAGCGTGGGGGGAGAGAGGAGGGGGAGGAGGAAGGCCAGGGCCGAGGCTAGAGGCCCGGTTAGCGGCTGTCGGCTCGCTAACTTAAGCTGCTGCCGGCTTAATGAGGCAGCAGAGAGCTGCGCTAAAAACAAAAGGCCTCATTTAAAAGGCGGCCCGGCCAGCCGGCTATTGTTATGCTAACGCTGTATTTGAATATTCAGCACGTTTTAATTAGGAGGGTCCTGAAGCCGCCTGCCAAAACCCTGTGGTCCTCTCACAATGTGCAGCTACAGCAAAACACTTTAAAGAGATTATTGTGACGGCCGGCCGCAGTGTGCTGCTACTTCGCCACGAGCGCCTCGCAAACGGGAGGAGATCGCAATCAGTCTTTTATTCAGATATTCACAGGGTTGTTTTTTGTTTTACTCCAATTCTTATCGAATATAAAAAAGTATTTTTTGTCTTTTTAAAACAATGTACATTTACGTGCTCTAATATATTTATGATTTAACATTTTGGTCCTTTCGCCATAGAACCACCCGGTTTGAGGAAGCTGGTCAAAGGTCAAGGCCAAACAATCTGTATCGGTCGAGTAATTAAGTATTGCGTCATTTATTTGTAAATATGTTAAATTTATTTTTATGAATATAGTGTTCTTTTATAAAAATAAATAAATTACGTTTTATTTCATGATGGGAATCAAATATTACTCCAAAAAAATGCTAGAAGAATTATGTAATGACTCATGGAAACACTGGTCAAATAGAGAGGTGGTGTGTGCGCACGTTGTTCCGTCTATGAGGATTTAATAAACGGTCATTTTTGTGTGTGTGTGTGTGTGTGTGTGTGTGGACATCCTGTGTGCTCAGTAGGCTGGAATTAGAGCATAGCGTGTTATGCAATTATAACTTTATAAATAGACGTGTGTGTGTGTGTGTGTGTGTGTGTGTGTGTAGGCCTCTATCTCCATCTGCTTAAGTTATTTGTTATTTGCTATTTGTTTGATTTGTGGGATTTTTGTGTGTGTAAAAGCGTGTAGTCACGTGTCCTTTCTTTGTGTGCGAGAACACACTTTAAGCCGCTGCTATATGACCGTGTGTGTGTGTTTAAATGTGTAAATGTGTGTGTGCTTCTGCATGCTCCTTTTCTTCATATTTGTGTTCTTTTTGTAATTATACATTTCTAAAACACGTGTCTTTCTTTGATGGGTGTGTGTTTTTGGTTTGTTTTAGTGTGTATCTGCCTGCGCACCGGGTGAAGATGTCATCTTGTCTGTGCACGTCGATGTGTGTATTGTGTGCGTAGGTGCACACATGTTTACTTGTTTTATTAAGATGGGAAAAAAACATTAAGATTCAAAAAAACGGTGTGTGTGTGTGCGTGTGTGTGTGTGTGTGTGTGTGTGTGTGTGTGTGTGTGTGTGCCGTCCTCTGCTCTGAAGGACATAAATCTATTCCATACACTGAACATTTTTATGTGGATCCGATGACAAACACATTCATGCTCGACGGTTTCAGTGAGCATGTGTGTGTTTGTGTGGTTGTTGTCCACACGTTAGAGCCAGAAACACGGCTCAGGATTTCACTTAATCCTCCTGCATCAGATTATCTGACACTGATGCTGCCAACACACAACACACACCGCACAACACACACAGGGTTCAAAGTTGGTCTCCACATGAGGGTCGTTAAATCAACCTGCTCAATAATCGATCCCTTCTTATCCCCTTACAACAAGAACGTGAATGATCAGCAGACCCCAATCAATCATCGTGTTTGGTCATTATTCCAGTAAATGAATATGGAGTTGTTCCCACATCCTTTAAGTCATTCTCGTCCCAAATAAATGAGCAGCCTTTCCTATAGTGTTTTATTTAGACATGGCATGGCAGTGAAATCGCACAACACACGAGGCACATTGTGGATCTCATGAAGATGACACACCATCTGTTTTCGCCAACGTGTGCCGTTTTCAAATAACGCCACTCAGCTAAACTCTTCAACGTTTCCCCTACCATTTCATCAGGGGGGCGAGCAGCCCTTTTTTCCGTTTGCGATCCTCCACTTGCTCATAAACTTTGTCTTGGCCCGCCGCCATTTTCTGGCGAGGGCCCGGCTGCCACTGCACATGTGCAACAGAGACGAGGAAGAGGCGAGATGGCAACACTCCTCAGCCACTCCAGGATAAAGACAAATGATGTGTCTGCAAGGGGGGTCGCCACGTTGGGTCTGGCCCTGCTTGGTGTCGTACGCACGTACACCGGGCACGGCGCTGATACCTGCAACTACCCGCTTTAATAACGCCAATCAGTCCAATCGTCTCTTTTCCGTTATTTATCTTAAAATATTTCACACAGAAAATAAGCCTCCATCTGACCACCTTCAGTCTGATACCAGAAAGAGATCATGAAATATTATTTCTTTCATTTTTACTGCATAAAAAAAGAGAAGCAAACCAACCTACTTGCTGAGGAATGTTATGAAGAGATCAGACAACTTCTTTTCCTTTTTAATGCATTTCTTTGCTATGCTTTGTTCGTCGTCCGGTTTGCCGACTCGTCATGTTCTCTCATTCCGATGTCCAGACGCAGAACGATGGGACTGTTCCTGCATTTCATTACTCATGTAAGGGAGGATGATTAGCAGGTCATGTCTGCAACAGGAACGTCAGTGGCTGCAGATGTTGGTGATAATGAGGCATTTTCTGGTTTAATCTCGCATAAAGGTGTAAGATGACTTATTCATCCATTTACTTTGGTAGCTTCTGGTTGATTTGCTGCAACCTCCTGATGTTTTTACGCTCTGATGTTGGATTGAGTTTTTAGCTTACTTTCTTTTATTTGTTATGTGTGGTTTTGGGTCGGGGGGTTTAATGTGGTATTTTAACTAATAGAGCGTGATGTTATTGGTTATGAGAGGTTAGAATGTTTCATTTTGCCATTTTGTACCAGAGCACAGATGCGGTGAAGTGAGAGGGCAGTGAATGATTAGATGCCTGAGATGTCTGGTGTTCTACGATGCCCCCCTGCATTTTGTTCTCTATAGAATCACAAGGGCAAGGCCTCCAGATCATTTACAGAAAGCCAAATAAACACTAGCAGACGTTCAAGCTATTTCTATTTCTGTCTTTCAAAAGCAGTGGAAGTCTTTAGCAGCTGAACCGGAAAATTTGAAGACAATCCAACATCACATTTGTAAAGAGGGAGGGTTTGTCAGCTCCAGTCCAGTTTAAAGGGCCAGTGTGTAGGACATAGTGACATCTAGTGGGGAGGCCGCAGATTGCAACCAACTGAAACTCCTGTGTGCCGTGCGGGGAAGAGCTCTTTGTTTGTCCCCCCCGTTACGTCCCCTTTTTGTGCCATTCTAGGGGAGACGTGGGGACGAACACAAGACAGTCAGGTTGAGGAATTCACACATGAACTGATGGCGATTTCACATAATTTATTATCATTTTCAGATTCTTAATCCAAATCTCATAATTAAGAACACAGGGTTATTCTCCAAGGGGGGGAGGCTTGGACCTGTGGCTGAGCCAAACAAAAGAATACGATATAACACAGATAGGCCTGACTACCCACCTCCAGAACCAGAGCAAACAGCATGGCTATGCATGCTTCTCTAAAACTTCTTTGGTAATCGGCATCAACCGATAATCTAGTCTTTCTACACAGAAACCAGACAACCACAAACCAACAACTCAATGGCAACATGCCGTCAAACAGATTAGAATCCCCCCACAATACAAACACCTTGCAGAGGAGCCTGCTCATTGTGTTGATGTGGAGGGCTCATCCTAAGCTAACACAAAAAATGACTCCTTTTTATGAATGAATTATTAATGTATATAATGATACTTTATTTAATATCTATAATTAAATCATTTAAATTTAGTTACGTGTGGCGCTGGTGATCAGCGAGCGGTAACACTCCTGCATTTGACCAGCAACACCTGACCAGCAGTACACCTTTGTTCACATTTAAAACATACTTCCGCTCTGGGCTCTTTGCTTTCAAGTGACAGTTCTGAGAAGCCAGCTGTGATTTGTCAAAAAGCAGTGACACAAACCAGCATGGGGCCGTGTAAGAGGGAAGGGTCAGTCTGCTCTTCTCTCTCCATCTCTACAAACCCTTTGGCTTTATGGTGGGAGGTCCCACGTGTGAATGCAGACCAACAAACACACACCGACAAAGGCATCCTTGCCTCCCTGAACATGGCTTATGGCGAGGGAGGCAAGCTGTGTGTGTGTGTGTGTGTGTGTGTGTGTACTGTTGGGATACTGTATGACACAATTGTTCACAGTAGAGTCCCCCTACGCACGCACACACAGACACACACACACACAACCTCACAAGTCAAAGTAGAAAGTGGGGCTGCTGTTGAGTGTGTGTGTGTGTGTGTGCGTTTAGTGGGTCAGTCATGCTGTGGTGTTAGGAGGCTGCATGGACTGGCTGATTAACACCAGACAGCTGTCACACTTTAAACAACAGCGCGACGACGGCGCCGCAGAAACACAATGCGTATGTGCCTGAGCAGCCAGCGCACGCGCCTGTTAGCGGAGCACGCGACTGTTAGCGGAGCACGCGACTGTTAGCGGCGCACGCGCCTGTTAGCGGAGCACGCGCCTGTTAGCGGAGCACGCGCCTGTTAGCAGAGCACGCGCCTCATAGCAGAGCACACGCCAGTTAGCAGAGCACGCGCCTGTTAGCAGCGCACGCGCCTCATAGCAGAGCACACGCCTGTTAGCAGAGCACACGCCAGTTAGCAGAGCACGCGCCTGTTAGCAGCGCACACGCCTGTTATCAGAGCACACGCCTGTTAGCAGCGCACGCGCCTCATAGCAGAGCACACGCCTGTTAGCAGAGCACGCGCCTGTTAGCAGAGCACGCGCCTGTTAGCAGAGCACGCGCCTGTTATCAGAGCACACGCCTGTTAGCAGAGCACGCGCCTGTTAGCAGCGCACGCGCCTGTTATCAGAGCACACGCCTGTTAGCAGCGCACGCGCCTCATAGCAGAACACACGCCTGTTAGCAGAGCACACGCCTGTTAGCAGAGCACACGCCTGTTAGCAGCGCACGCGCCTCATAGCAGAGCACACGCCTGTTAGCAGAGCACGCGCCTGTTAGCAGAGCACGCGCCTGTTAGCAGAGCACGCGCCTGTTATCAGAGCACACGCCTGTTAGCAGAGCACACGCCTGTTAGCAGAGCACGCGCCTGTTAGCAGCGCACGCGCCTGTTATCAGAGCACGCGCCTGTTAGCAGCGCACGCGCCTCATAGCAGAACACACGCCTGTTAGCAGAGCACACGCCTGTTAGCAGAGCACACGCCTGTTAGCAGCGCAGCGCTGTGAATGCAGCGTTCTGTCATGGAGGCACTGAGTCACTATGAAGTCCATCATGTTGAAGGCAGTGGGAATTTAGAGAAACTCCTTCTTAATTCTTTTTTTTTTTAATTGTTGTGAATTACTTTACTTACATTTGACGAATAGTCTGTCCCTAAAGAGCTGAAGAAAAATCTGTGTGTTGTCTGAGAATTGCACCCCCAACCACTGCAGCGTTTTAGTGCCCCAAACTACCAACTTTCAACCCTTTTGTGTTTTCAATTTATAAAGGTTAGTTGTAACATTTTGGTCTCTTAAATATGTCTTATTCAGTCTCTCCTGTCACCTTTTTATTCCAAAACAACCAAGATGGCGACGTCCAACATTGCCAAGTCAAGGCTTTAAATCTCTATCTTAAAAAAGAGTGTGCATGTGATCAGACATCTGGTCGACATGACGCCGTCTGTTTTCACCCTCCAGCCAGTGAGATTTGTTTTATGCTGCTGTTTGTGCTCGATTGCGTCCTGAGCCAACGGCATCGCTGCCCCCCCCCCCCCCCCCATGCACATACCATGAACCGCCATAATGATAGATGCTTCCCAGCTTCCATACGCTGCTCCTTTTCAATGAGCCTGCTCAGACAAACGAGGGAAGAAAGGAATGAAGGAGAAAGAAAGAAAGGACCAAAGACGACAAAGAGGAATAAAGGAACGACGTGACGAGAGAACAAACAGAATAATCCTGCAGCTCTTTGATCTGCTTCCTTTATTATTCCAGTGTGCTCCAAATGATGTAGTCCTGATTGTGTGGCTGGCATCTGAGCCAGCTTCCATATGCTGCTATTAGAGGCTCGCACAGGCTGCGTCCACCCTGCCGCTGGCCTTCTAATGGGGGCGGGGTCACCGATTCAGGCTGAAACAGATCTACATTTGGACTTATTGAATTTGATCTCTGACAGCATCTGAAGGGTCGTGGTAAGATAAGTTCAACCCACCACAGAGAAGGAAAAGTGGTGTGTTTCAACACTGAACCTGTATATGTGGTTGTGTGTTGCCACATGTATTTGATAGGCAGCGGTGGTCGCGGTGCGCTCACCGTTTGCAGGGGAGTTTTTTTGGGCCCAGTGGGAACCGAGCCACACACTGTAACCCGTACTAACGTCTGATGGATCAGCCGCCCATTTGGGTATGACGCTGGCCGTAACCTGGGCTGAACCCGCTATCAGATGGCTGTCCGCTCCGTTTCAGCCGCTTAACATGTGTGTGTGTTTCTCCCAAATATTTCCTTATAACCCCTTGAGTTTTACTCTTTGGCGAATTTGAACTGGGATCAAACACCAGTAAAGTGTTTCAAAGGACGCTGGTGTAAACAACAATGGCGCCCAAACCCCTGCGGCCCATCTGCTTGACCCCGAGGGCTGGGCTCGCCTCCTGCACCTCTATCCCGCTCTTCTTATTGTGTTGTACCCTTCTCCTCAGTTCAATGTACCTTTACGTATGTGAGGTTGGAGCGCTCGGTGCTGAAAGAGGAGAAAACATGCTGCCGTGGTTAATGAGTGAGCGTGAGGGAAACATGAGTCTACTCAACTAGAGTAAAATGCATTTGTATCAACAACATCAAACCCGTCGGAAATAGCTTTAAATGGAATGTCCACACATGCACATTATATTTAAAGACGGTGCAAAGAGATGCGGTGATGTAACGCCGCTGCCTGGATCGGTGTAATGGCTGCGCGGCTTCTCACAACGGGAAGAGGTCAAGGGTTAAAAGGCCCGCCAGCCAAAATGAGGGAGAAGAAGGATTAAGTGTGTTAATGTATGTTGGTTTGTTTGGTACTTTAGTGCTCTCTCTCTCTCTCTCTCTCTCTCTCTCTCTCTGTAATCGGTTTTACTGCCAAATAATGAGCACAGGAACAGCAGAACAGGTGATGTTTCAGATTTGAAAGCACTTTGAGATGCGTTTATTTTAATGATTAAATGATGCAAATGACTCCGACCCTTCAACTCAACATTAGTGGTTGAAGCTCACTTGGCCGTTCTTTTCAAAGGACTACAAGGTAAATATATAAAATGACAGCATTTAAACCGAGTGTCATATTTACTGTAATGGTGTAGATTCAAACGATTCACTGCGTACTCACTGCTGAATTTACTAGCAGAGCAGACATGATGGTGGATGGCGGGACTGGAGCGCGCAGTGATTTAACCTGCAGTTTTGTAACTTGTGAACTTACAAAATGAAACTTAAAAAAGTAAAGTTTATACGTTATTTATTTAGTCCTTTAGTCCATCGTTCAAATAAAACTTGGCTTCCATGTTCTGAATGAAGGTACAGTTTGTGCTACTTTAGTACAATCACATTCAGCTCATATACAAACAGTACGTATTGGTAAAGTACTAAAGGTTTGTGTTTATCTGATGAAGATTTAGTGCTCACTCAGCGGGTGAAGGGGTTCCCGGTTGTCATCATTTCCTGCGGTAGCCATCTTGGCGCTTGCTTTGCGTCAGTACGTGTGCCGGATGCTGCGGTGGCCAAGCCACGTTGCCTGTTGCCAGCTCGCATCACCGTGGCAACGGGATAACTGACCCAGCGTCCCTCCAGCAGCCGTGCTCGCTGCTCTCCGCACTCTCCGTCTGCACCCTATTCAATAATTAACGTGGCGGAGCCGCCATCTTAGCTTTTTTGGCTTTGTTTAGGGGCCTGCCGGCGTGTTGCCTCGGCAACGGGGCGACCCGGCGCTCCGATGACACCGATCGCGTTGTAAAACTCACAACTTTCTGAGTTGGAATCCACAGAGCTGAATTTACTGCCGTGGGGCCACGTTAGAGCAGGAAGAAACACACAACGATCAAAACCATCAGTTCTTTTTAAACAGAAACTTCAATGAGCTGATTTGTGTGACGCATCACAGCTGAATTAGTGGCTAACAGCTGCTCAGCGCTTCCTGTGTGTCTCCAAGGTCACATGACCTTCATGACTGTTTTTGAATTAAGCCGTACAGATGGCAATATGCAAAATAAAACATTGCTCTTTGTAAATGACATTTTTTGTGTATCCCATATTATGGGACATAACAATTGATCAGCAATAATAAATGAATGAATAATACTCTATGAACGCACTTTGCTTGCTCTCAACCCAACAGAGACCAGAGGTCCCGTTGGACCGGCCGGGCCGGCTAAATAACGTCTTTGAGTCTTTTGAAAAGCGCTATATAAATAAAAAAGTATTATTTTTATTAACGTCCACGTAGCTGATTTTTGTCATTAAAAGACTTTAGAACGCGTAAAAGAACCTTAAGAGACTTCTGCTGTCAATCAACAAATATGAGTCCTCACTACTTCATTAATACAGGCCTGAGTGTGTGTGTGTGTGTGTGTGTGTCTGCGTCTGTGTGTGTGTGTGTGTCTGTGTCTGTGTCTGTGTGTGTGTGTGTGTCTGTGTCTGTGTGTGTGTGTGTGTGTGTGTGTGTGAGTTTTCTGCATCGATCGTGGTGCATGCGGCAGTAATTACACCATGGGGAGGAGGAGGGGGGGTGGAGGAGGGAGGAGGGGGGGGGTGGGGGGGCGTTGCCAGGAGAAAAGAAAGAAAAGGAAAACTGAGGCTCATAAAACGAGTGGAAGTGACTCGTTAAAAGTTGTCACCTGTAGAGAAATGTTTTTGTTCTCTGGCCTGAAAACTGAGGCCCCAACACACACACACACACAGACACACACACAGACACACACACACACACACACACACACAGACACACACACAGAGGGGATTCTACACATACACAAATCTAAAATAGATTTTGAAAGAACTTCTGCTATGATTAAAAATGTGCACATACATTTTTATTATTATTGTGTTTGATATAAATAATAATATGAATAATTCTAATGATGTTACGATAACAATAGTGAATCACTGTCACAAATCAATCAGATTCTTTCAATCCTTTCTTGTGTGAGTCTTTAGGCGGCTGTAAGTCATTCACGCAAGTGGCTCTTTATGGGCTTTTCGTGGGGGGGTGAGGAGTAGTAATTGTGTTGAATGCTTGCATGTGTGTGTGTGTAAACCGTTGAAGTATGAAACATTTGTAATTTGTGCGTTAACATATTCCCGGTGTCCTCACAGCGAGCCGGTCCTGGGACCCAGCGGCCTTTCTGTGGGACGCCCGGGTTACTTTTGGGCATCGCGGTGTCCCGCCATTGGTCTGGTGGCCGATGTTGGCTGGGATGGGCTGCGTAGGGACGACTGAGACGCTGTGAAGTAATCAGGAGAGACAAATTAAAAGGCTCTGCGTAGAAATGGACTGCTTTTAGAAATGAATGTAAAAGAGATATTTAGTTTAAAAAGGGCATGAAAGCTTATTAACGATTA